>NC_069499.1:710750262-710864895 GCF_027579735.1 Bombina bombina | reverse complement strand
TTAGAAACAAAATCTCTTATGTTAACAGGAACACTCTGAGTATTAGATGTTGACGGAACAGCAACAGGTAATGTAACATTACTAAAGGAAATATTATCTGCATTAACAAGTTTGTCATGACATTCATTACAAACAACAGCTGGAGGAACAGATACCATAAGCTTACAGCAGATACACTTAACTTTGGTAGATCCAGCACCAGGCAGCATTTTTCCAGAAGTATCTTCTGACTCAGTGTCAATCTGGGACATCTTGCAATTTGTAATAGAAAAAACAACATATAAAGCAAAATTGATCAAATTCCTTAAATGACAGTTTCAGGAATGGGAAAAAATGCCAGTGAACAAGCTTCTAGCAACCAGAAGTAATAAATAATGAGGCTTAAATAATGTGGAGACAATAGTGACGCCCATATTTTTTAGCGCCAAAAAAGACGCCCACATTATTTGGCGCCTAAATGCTTTTGGCGCCAAAAATGACGCCACATCCGGAACGCCGACACTTTTGGCGCAAAAAAACGTAAAAAATGACGCAACTTCCGGCGACACGTATGACGCCGGAAACAGAAAAATATTTTTGCGCCAAAAAAGTCCGCGCCAAGAATGACGCAATAAAATGAAGCATTTTCAGCCCCCGCGAGCCTAACAGCCCACAGGGAAAAAAGTCAAATTTTAAGGTAAGAAAAAAAATTTGATTTATTCATATGCATTATCCCAAATATGAAACTGACTGTCTGAAATAAGGAATGTTTGAACATCCTGAGTCAAGGCAAATAAATGTTTGAATACATATATTTAGAACTTTATATAAAAGTGCCCAACCATAGTTTAGAGTGTCACAGAAAATAAGACTTACTTACCCCAGGACACTCATCTACATGTAGTAGAAAGCCAAATCAGTACTGAAACGAGAATCAGTAGAGGTAATGGTATATATAAGAGTATATCGTCGATCTGAAAAGGGAGGTAAGAGATGAATCTCTACGACCGATAACAGAGAACCTATGAAATAGACCCCGTAGAATTGAATTCAAATAGGCAATACTCTCCTCACATCCCTCTGACATTCACTGCACGCTGAGAGGAAAACCGGGCTCCAACCTGCTGCGGAGCGCATATCAACGTAGAATCTAGCACAAACTTACTTCACCACCTCCATAGGAGGCAAAGTTTGTAAAACTGATTTGTGGGTGTGGTGAGGGGTGTATTTATAGGCATTTTGAGGTTTGGGAAACTTTGCCCCTCCTGGTAGGAATGTATTTCCCATACGTCACTAGCTCATGGACTCTTGCTAATTACATGAAAGAAAATACGTCTGCACCTCAATTCCTTCAGCTGCGCTACAGCTCTGCAATGAACAGCTCGGAAGGCAGGCCTGATGACGTAATAGACGTCGGCTAGGCACAAAAAATCTTGCGGGGGCATCGGAAGGAGGTAGGCGTGGCTAACAAGCCGCCCCGCTTCTGAGAAAAATCGGAACAATTTCTAAGTTACCGTAATGACGCAGCTCCAAGACACTAAGGGTTACAATAAAAATATAAATGTCCCACATGGTCTCTCACCAACACTGTCTCTGCCCCATGTCAGTAGCAGACCCCATCCACTGGGTGAGCTAAACCGTCCCAATGACTATCTTAGCAGGGAATCTTACGTACCCCTCTCCCACCAGGAATAACTTGCACTTAACTGCATCGCTGTCTGCCATGATGACAGCTCCTCAGTATAAGAGGATACCGCCTTCCTCACAGAAACTAGGGTAACATCGATAGCCAAGTAAATAACTTAGGTATCTGAGGGCAGGGCAGCATAGGCAGAGAAACACTTGCAAAGTACCACTTTGCAAGTTCCCCACCACTTTAAAGCCACTACAGCTCGACCACAAAGACTAACGTGGGATAAGGCTATACCCTGTTTCTTGATTGAAGTCTTAATCTTCACAAAAAGACTAATTAATCACACACTAAACTTCACCTCCTCCATGCACATATAGGCAAAGAGAATAACTGGGGTTTATGGGTAGGGAAGTGATACTTAACAGTTTTTACTGTGGTGCTCTTTGCCTCCTCCTGCTGGCGAGGAGTGGTATTCCCAACAGTAATTACAGATGAACCCGTGGACTCACCACATCTTTAGAAGAAAATTTAATGTATAGCAACTTGTTTAAGCTTCCGTGCAAAATATAGGATTGCTTCTTTATCAGTATAATGTTGAAACCTAATAATTAATATCTTTACACAGGGCATTGTTCCCTAAGCTGAGTCTTTACAGTGGAATAGGAGAATCTCCATTGGCATTCTTTAGGGGCAGGAATAAGCGTTAAATATATTTTGGGAAGTCTTTAGGTAGAACAGATTCCAGTACCCCTGTGATTCTTATACTGTTCCCCCTGCTGTGGTTTTCAAAGTCTTCTAATATTTTGTATAAAGAGGTGATTTCAAGGATTTGTTGCAGTGTTTTTTTGTTTGAAGGTATCTAGCTCCTTGCTGGTAGAGGCTTCCTACTCCAGCAATTCTACTCAGCCTCCCAAGTCAAGGATGTCTTTCTTCTGTTTTCCCACCATCTCTTCCCTTATACAGGTATACACAATGGAAGATAGTTCTTGTTTAGAGGGTAAAGGAGTCCAGAACATTTAGGGACCTGTATAAAGTCATCTGATTGGGATTTGTCCATGGCAGAGTCAGAGTCTTCCTTTGTGTGCAAGGGAAGTCTAATGTAGATGCTTCTCCTTGTCTGATGGTTTAAAAAAAATGTTAATAATACACAGATGAGGTATATTTGTGAGCTAATTCAAGAGATATCTTTGACTAGGAGCTTTTTTTTTTTTTAGACCTTTTTTCTTGGGGATATGAACAGGACAGCCCCCTTGATCATTTTAAAAGCTGCAGCAGGAGATATGTTATGCAACTAAAATGTTTTGTTTTTAATTCATAGGATAGTAAAAATCATAGTTGTAGTTAAAAGGCTGTAGGGCTCAACTTTTAAGTAAAAAGTGGAATAAGTTTAAGAACAATAGTGGTAATAGGATAAAGATATATTATTTTCCACAAAAATCAGCTTTAGGATTGGGAACATTTCCCCTCAGAGTGCTGCTGTTAGACGAAGGGATGTATTGGGAGTACAGTCCTGGCCAAAAGTTTTAAGGATGACACAAATATTAATTTTCACAAAGTCTGCTGCTTCAGTGTTTTAGATCTTTTTGTCAGATGTTACTATGTTATACTGAAGTATAATTACAAGCATTTCATAAGTGTCAAAGGCTTTTATTGACAATTACATTAAGTTTATGCAAAGACAAGTTCTCAATGGGATTAAGGTCTGTGGAGTTTCCTGGTCATGCACCCAAAATGTCAATGTTTTTTTCCCCAGCCACTTAGTTATCAATTTTGCCTTATGGCAAGGTGCTCCATCATGCTAGAAAAGGCATTGTTTGTCACCAAACTGTTCTTGGATGGTTGGGAGATGCTGCTTTTGGAGGATGTTTTTGTACCATTCTTTATTCATGGCTGTGTTCTTAGGCAAAATTGTGAGTGAGCCCACTCCCTTGGCTGAGAAGCAACCCAAGTGAAGAGAGATACCTCCAAACATGAATAGAAGTGGCTTTGCCGTAATATATATTCGTGGATACATAAAGATTTGTCAGATGTAAGGTTGGGTGCTTGATATATATATGTAACTCCAAAGCTGGATTCAAAGTTTGTAAATATGTAAAAACTGACACTTACTTACGTGCTGCCAATCCCTGCAGACCAACATTACCTGTGACAAGTCATACGGCTAGGCTTGGGAGAGCAACTCTGACCAGCGCATAAGAGAGCCCTGCAGGAAAACCCTTGACGTAGCAAAGTCCTGGACCGGCACAATCAAAATACAAAAGTATTTAATCCATTTCAGGTAAAAAAAGCATCACAAAATCACACAGCAGCGTGTAAAACATCAAGTGAAAAACGAACGTTTTCCCCCTGTAATCTGACACGTTTCGGTAAACCCCGTAGTTATATAATACATCCTGGGTTCAAACCTTTACCTTTATACAGGTACAAGGGATCTTTGACAGACAGTTCTGGTAACCAATCATGAGTGACTGGTAGATAGCGTAACTAAACAAAACTTAATTTTTAATATATACTGTATGTATTTGTTACATTCAAAAGCTCTATGTTATTAAATACATATATGTATCATTTCACAGCAACCCGAAATTCGATATAATACATTTTATGAATTCAATATAATACATTTTGTGATATCATAGCACATGGACGTGACTGAAAATCTACACGGATACAACATACTCTAATTACCATTGCTATACAACCATGATATATTCATCAACGTATTTTTGACGATATGGATCTTAACATTTTTTTCCTTCTAATACTCTTATACTCATAGTATTACATGCATTAATATGTATTAAATATATGTGTATAGGCGTCAAATATTTACTTACAGAAATTTCAATAAAGATTGTTGTCTTTGACAGATACTGAATGATAATATCATGATGCTAGATATTTCCACTGCTTGTATTATTTCATTTAATTTTTGAGAATTCATGTAGTTTTAGACATAAATTAGACTTTACTCCCCAATGTATGAGGTCCATATATACATAATGTAAGTCAAAGAATACTTAGTTGAAGAAATCAGCAAATACAAAATAACTAAGATACAAAATAAATGTATTGATTGCTAAATTTAATGAAGCAAAATAAATAAATTGTACAAATTGTAAATTAACATAAATTTCAAGAGATTCCAAAAGATTTCAAAAGATGGGTCTATACTCATTTCCAATAATTCATAATGTCGTATGCTGAATTAAACGCATTGGGTAGTCTGGTTCTGAGTTTAAAGATCCAGAACATCTCTCTACGACTGAGTACAAGAAGCCTTTCCCCACCTCTGGCTAGTGTTCTTACCAGCTCTATGGCGTGCCATGTAAATGTAGTAGCTACTTGTTTGTTTGTATGTATAAAATGCTTTGCTAAAGCTGAACACTCACGTTTACACCTAATATTACTGAGGTGTTATCTGATTTGAGATCTAACACTCCTAGTAGTGAGTCCTACATTTAGTTTTTTGCATTGAATGCACGAGACCAAATAAATGACATTCTATTGAGCAACTGATACATCCAGACGTCTCTTTTGCATTTTGATTGAGCCAGTCCAGGATTCTTATTTTTCTTACTTTGAGAAGAAACCCCACACATGAATGGTCTTAGGATGCTTTACTGTTGGCATGCCATAGGACTAGGCTGACCATACGTCCCGTTTTGAAAGGGACAGTACCGTTATTTTATGTTTTTTCCCCTGTCCCGTCGTTTCTTTAATAATATTCATTTTGTCCCGTTTTGAGGGTTATCAGACCGTGCGGGCAGCGCAAGTGTAATTTTGTAGCACACACGCCACTTAAGGGCAGTTTTTTTTTAAACTTTTTTTTTTAACTGCAGGGTTGGGGTTGGGTGGCCATGCCCACATGATCCACATCACTCCGACCGCGTCTATGCCACCTGTGCTCAAAATTAGGGGCGTGTCATTGATAGCAAGTGAGTCAAGTGAAAGCACAGCAGGTCAGTACTCAGTTGTGAGCTGTCAAACTAAATTGAGGAGAGAGACTGGTCACGCCTGATGAGAGGGAAGTTAGAACTACTAGCTAGCTCAGCTGCAGTGCCTAGTAACTTACAGGAGTCGGACTAGATCTGGATTCTGTCATCATCTGATGTGATGATCATCTGCCTCTGCCATCATCTGAATTAGTGGCTGACCAGTCCATCACCAGAGAGATAATTCATCTTGCCATCTTCTTGTTTGTGTCACAGTGTGAACATAGTACAATCATAGTGATCAAGACAAGGAAGTAGATCAACTGTCTAAGTTTTGAACTTCTTCAAGAATTGTGCACGGCCAAGGTAAGACCAGTGTCTGTGCCTGTCAATCAATTTAATTGTCATTATCATTAATTATGCTTATTATTATGCTGCTGCAGTGCTGGTTGTACAGATGTTATCATTATCAAGTAACTATGTATTTCCACATTTTTCTCAGTTCTTCCATGCATTACATGTAACATATATTCATGGTACAATCCCCCTCTAGCTCTACGTCTACCTAAAATGTTTTGTATGAGTTCTTCTGTCACTGAAGAATAATTGTTGGCTCAATAGTTTAAATTCATGTCATAAAAGTTAACTTTTGTTAAAATCTTACTTTTTTCCCTATGAATAAAGAATATTAACCCCGTCCCGTTTTTGACATCTCAATGTCCCATTTTTGTTTCAAGGAAATATGGTCAGCCTACATAGGACTAATGGTAGCGCTCACCTTTTCTTCTCCGGACAAGTTTTTTTCCAGATGCCCCAAACAATCGGAAAGGGGATTCATCAGAGAAAATGACTTTACCCCAGTCCTCAGCAGTCCAATCCCTGTAACTTTTGCAGAATATCAGTCTGTCCCTGATGTTTTTTCCTGGAGAGTAGTGGCTTCTTTGCTGCCCTTCTTGACAACAGGCCTCCTCCAAAAGTCTTCACCTCACTGTGGGTGCAGATACACTCACTCCTGCCTGCTGCTATTCCTGAGCAAGCTCTGCACTGGTGGTGCCCTGATCCCACAGCTGAATTAAATTTAGGAGACGGTCCTGTCGCTTGCTGGACTTACTTGGGCGCCCTGAAGCCTTCTTCACAACAATTGAACCTCTCTCCTTGAAGTTTTTGATGATCCAATAAATGGTTGATTTAGGTGCAATCTTAGTAGCAGCAATATCCTTGCCTGTGAATCCCTTTTTGTATCCAAGGTATAGAGTAATGAGTGCAGCACCTTTTGAAAGACAGTACTTGTTTCTTTTTGCCAGAGTACCCGCGTATCAAAAAGGGTCTTCTGCTAAACCCACTTCACATAGGAGAACAAAAAAAGACTCCAGAACTTCTGTATTAGTAGCAAATTAATTGCTCTTTATTAGGGTGACATCCCCACACAAACAAACAGCAGCGATGTTTCGAGTCACACAGGACCCTTAATCATGCTAACAAATAAAATATGTGAGTTACCTATATAGCACCTTAATTACCTTCACCTGTAGCGTAACCTATAACAACTACCTTAGTAATATCCCACATGTGCGACATCTGTTGGTCAAAAGTTGTAATGACACATACATTTCAAGGTTTCTTAAAGCTATAGTACCTACACTTAAAAACAATATATATAAACATATATCCAATGTATTTTTGTTATGTACACATACATTGGTTAATATTAAATACATTACAATATTTACAACAGGTAAACCGTTATTATAAAAATAGATGTAAATCAAAATTAAGACCTTTGGGGCTAGGGTACCCAATCTGTTAATCCAAACTACTAATTTTCTCTTCAACACCAATTCCCTATCTCCCCCTCTTCTCAAAGGGGGTACATGATCAATCGCCTGGAACTTTAGTTGACTTATACTGTGGCCCTTTTCAGAAAAATGTTGTGATACTGGTTGTGTGCAATCATTCAATCTAATAGCTGATTTATTTTCAGTCAGCCGTTCTCTCACAGACCTGGTCGTCTCACCAATGTAACAAAGCCCACATGGACATTTTAATAGATAAATGGCATATTCTGGATTACATGTGTAAAAACCCTTTTTGTGCAAAGCAATGATGACTGCATGTGTTTCCTTACAGGTAACCATGGTTAACAGAGGAAGAACAATGATTTCAAGCACCACCTTCCTTTTAAAGCTTCCAGTTTGATATTCTAACTCAATCAGCATGACAGAGTGGTCTCCAGCCTTGTCCTTGTCAACACTGACACCCATGTTAACTAGATAATCACTGACATGATGTCAGCTGGTCCTTTTGTGGCAGGGTTGAAATGCAGTGGAAATCTTTTTTGGGGATTAGGTTAATTTTCATGGCCAAGAGGAACTTTATTTTCGGAGATATTACCAGTGCTGTGTGCTAACTCAGTAAGGCAGAAGGAGATAAGGTCTGTTAATTCATGGTTAAAAACATGGTGTAAGGGGGCGGAGCTTCGCCGTGCTGGAGCATGGACGCTGTGTGACTGAGCTCCGGAGCTGTTGGTCCCTATTTGGCATCTAAAAAAGGCATTTTATACTAACTATGGACTTTCCTATTTCTACTAAATACCTAGCACCAACTGGCCCTTCTTATGGACTATAATTAGTTTGCTGCAGTCACTCTTTGGTGATACCTGAGGCGGTTTGCTATACGACTGAGGCCGCCATCTTACCGCCATCTAGCCGCCAGATGTAATGCCCTGACTCCTCAAACCCCAACTGCCTCATACTGATATGTGGGATCCCTGCGATGTAACAACACCTCATCTACCCTGCTTGGAGTGTTCGGAGTCTTGCTACCGCTGATCCGCAACGGATGACACGCTGTGACAGGGAGCTGCACCAGAGCCCACGACTACACCGGGCGAGCGTAACGACACAGCAGACTGCTCAGGCAAGCATAATAACATAAACATTCTCATTGAACCTGAATATGATTAGCGGGTAAGCATAGGGGTAGACCGGACTACTTTACATCTCACAGAACCAGCTAGATCATAATATTTCCCCCTGGGGATACTGAGGCCTAGGATATAATCTTACACATAGGCTCTGCAGCCCGCCTCCACTATCTTCCAATCTGCCACGTGCTCCCCAAGGCCGTTGCTATCACTGCCAGCTAGTCTCCCCTACCCATTGCTAATCTCATAATCTAAGTCAGACATTCTCGCTCCCCCTCCTGTCCATGTCATTTCTACTCCCAGCATGGCAGGCAGGAAGGGCAATAAGCCTGAAAAACAAGGCAAATTAAATCAACTTGGCCCTTCAGTGTCATCCTTCTTCCATCCTCAGGATTCTACTGGCACGATCACAATGCAGGCCACAGATTCCACTCCTGTCAACCCCGCTGCCAATAACACACAAGACCCCTTACAGTCTATTCAGTCCCAGATTGCTGGTCTCCCATCTAAATCTGATATTGCCGATTTGAAGAATTTTATTAAAAATGAAATAAAAGACCTAAAGAAGGATCTCAATGACCTTGGTTCTAGGATGGAATTCTTAGAGGAGGGACAAGACCACCTTAACAACATGGTTAGCTTGAACTCCCAACAAATATCTATCCAAGACTCTATGCTGCAAAATCTCAATGATAAAATTGAGGACCTTGAAAATCGAGGGCGGAGGAACAATCTGCGCCTCAGGGGTATACCTGAGGATGTCTCTCAGGAGCAACTTAGGGCCTATGTCACTGAGCTCTTCCAAGTCCTATTACCTCAAGCTCCTCCCATACAACATGATGACATCGAGAGAGTCCATAGGGCCCTCAGGCCCCCTGCTCGACCCCCGGCACCCCCCAGGGATGTTATTATTAGATTTTTAAAGTTTACCACCAAGGAGGAGATCTGGCAAGCTGCTAGGACTAGGAGGTCAATCCTTTTCCATAACCACAATCTACAGATCTATCAAGACCTATGTCCCCAGACAATTCAGCGCAGAAGAGAGGTTCGTTTCATCACCAAAGTCCTCCAGGAAAAAAGTATTAAATATCGATGGGGCTTCCCTTTTAGCTTAATTATTTCTTTCAATGGAGGACAGATCATCTATAAAAACTTCTCTGACCTGGAGGACATATCCAAGAAACTCAATATATCTTTTGACCCCCCCCAGAGAAAATTATTGTCCCAACCCCTGAGCCGGATTGCTCGAGGGAAGGATCTTCCAGAGAACAAAGACCGAGTTGGTCGAGGGTTGAACCTAAACGATGCAAAACTGGCCCTTCATCTGCAGCTACAGATACCTGAGGACCTCTACTTACCATACACATTTCCTGCGCGCAAGCGTGGGTTTGTCCCTGGACATTACCTCTACTGGACATTTCTTCCTGAAAGACTCTATGATAGGTTGTTCCAGGGGTATTGTATGAACGACCTTTTTTGCTTGTTTGTTCTTGTTCTTAATCGCCTTGCTATTTCAATATGTCCACTCTAGTCTAATTTTTATAGTTGCTAACAATGCCTTATTTTTCGTCATTTAATGTTTGAATGCCATTTAGGGTTATCCAACATCATTCCTCCCCCCCGAATGGTGTATTCACAAACCTTAATACACACCACCTATTGTTGGAAAAATTTTCATCCTTGTATTTGTTTGTTTGTTTTGCATATTTTACTTGTTGAATTCATGTTCTCTAAAGTTAAACTGCAAGTTACTGAATATTTTAATGTTTACTGTACCAGACTATCCAGCCTCTCCAAATACCTCAAACATTGCTCAACCACTTATCATCATGCTTCTCCTCACAATTACTCACACAATAGCCATCATATATCTCCACATTCAATCCACAAGCATTCTGCCTCCTCTCAATCCCACACCTTTAGAAATATAATTGACCTCACACATCTTTCCTATGGCCAAACACCTTAGGTCTATTAAAATAATGTCCCATAATGTTAAGGGACTGAACACCCCTCAAAAAAGATCCCAAGCCTTGAGAGACTACCATAGACAAAAAAGTGATATCATCCTAATACAGGAGACTCATTTTAAGAAAGGCAGGGAACCTCTTCAGTCCCTTAGGAAATTTGGCCAAGTGTTCTTATCCTCAAACACTTCTAAACACAATGGTGTGGGAATACTAATCCACAAACAGATCCCCTTTCATATCACTAACATCTTCAAAGACAGAGAGGGTAGACTAATTGTTATCACTGGCAAACTTTTTAATAAAGTTGTCACTATCGCCAATATATATGCTCCTAATTCCTGCCACACCCAATTTTTCCTTCAATCGTGTAACACCATCTCCGAATTATCTAGGGGCAGTTTAATTTTGGGGGGGGATTTCAACTTTGCTTTTGACCCCAACCTGGACTGTTCTTCGGGATCGTCCGCGATTCCCCAGAAGGTTCTAAAAGCGATCAAGTCCCACATCTCCAGGCTCAATGTCCATGATGCCTGGAGAATACATCATCCCACGGTCAAAGATTATACGTTCTATTCATATCCCCACCAATCCTACTCCTGCATTGATTACCTGATGATTGATGTCACTAGCCTTGCCCTGGTCCAATCCACTAACATTATGCCCATCACGTGGTCAGACCACGCCATGATCTCCTGTTCCCTCAATTGGCCCACCTCTCAAAGACAGGATCGCTTGTGGAGACTTGGTGAATCGCTCCTATCTGACCCTATAGTTAAAATACAAATTACTAAGTCTCTGGAATCCTATTTCTCCTCTAACTCCACCCCAGACGTTTCTCCCCTCAATGTTTGGGAAGCCCACAAATGTGTACTTAGAGGAGAGCTTATAGCGATTAAAGCTGAAAGAAATAAACAAAACACCCTTGCACTTAGACACCTTTTAGAAGAATTAGAAAAATTACAAGACTCCCATAAAAGATTCCCCAATAATCCCTCCCTACTCGAACATATTAAGCACAAACAAGGTCAACTAACCCTCCTTTTGGGTTTGGAGGCCAAACGTAGAGCTCTTTTTCTAAGAAGACGGTTTTACGAAGGAGGGAATAAACAAGGTAAACTATTGGCTCGCCTACTACGCAACAAAGCCTCTAGGGGTTATATAATGTCCATAAAAGATAAAACAGGCAAGACATGGTCTACCTCTTCTGATATCGCGAATCAATTTCGTACATATTACAAAGACCTTTATAACTTAGATAACAATGGCACCCCCCCTTCCCCAGCAGAAATTACTGTTTACTTGACCTCCCTACATCTCCCCTCCCTGACGACAGAACAAAAATCTGACCTGGAATCGCCTTTCACGCTAAAAGAATTACAGAACGCCATTCTCTCCTTCCCCCCGGGCAAAGCCCCAGGCCCCGATGGATTTGGCCACTCATATTACTCCAAATTTTCAGACACCCTCGCCCCCTACCTGCTGACCCATTTCGCTGACATCGACAATAATAAATCCTTCTCTTCCCAATCCCTTCTAGCTCATATCTCCGTAATTCCTAAACCTAATAAATCCCCTGATGCTATTCCCAACTACAGACCGATTTCCCTGCTAAACGCAGATGTAAAAATCTACGCCAAAATGATAGCAACCAGATTGAACCAATATCTCCCATACTTAGTCCATCAAGATCAGGTGGGATTCGTCCCCTTCAGGGAGGCGAAAGATAACACGGTTCGCAATCTCCACCTCTTATGGCATTCTAAAAAACAGGGCCTTCCCGCGATCTGGTTATCCACCGACGCGGAGAAGGCCTTTGACCGGGTCCGATGGTCCTTCCTCAAATCTACCTTACAGACCATGGGAGTGGGAGAGCTCATGCTCCATAGAATTTTTGCCCTATACCAGAATCCTAGTGCTCGAATCTCATTAAACGGTATCCTTTCCTCACCATTCCCGATTTCGAATGGTACTAGGCAGGGATGCCCCTTATCCCCACTTCTGTTTGTGTGCCTATTAGAGGCATTTGCCACTAAGATCAGACTTAACCCAGATATCAAAGGTATAACAATAGGTGATGAGACCTACAAATTATCCCTTTTTGCAGACGATGTGCTGTTCTCCCTTACTTCTCCCGACACATCGATTCCTATCCTTCTAGAGGAGCTTTCGCTTTTTAATAAACTATCCAATTTCCTCATAAATCAGGCCAAATCGGAATACATTGGTGTCTCATTATCACAGACTCTTGCCCAACAAATCGAACTAATTTGCCCCTTCCGTAGGTGTAGAACCTCTTTACGGTACCTAGGTATCCACCTCACCGAGGATTTAGAGTCTATCTTCAATCTAAATTACACCCCCCTAAAGCTATCCCTAGAAAGGGAACTTTCATCGTGGCACTCAAGACGCCTATCATGGATTGGCAGAATTAATGCCATAAAAATGACTGCCTTCCCTAGACTTCTTTACCTGCTACAAACCCTCCCCGTCCCACTCCCTCCCTATTACCTTAAGAATTTACAACAACTATTTAGTTCATTTATATGGAGAGGTGGTTACTCAAGGATTAATAAGCGAATAATGTTAACTCCTCGTATTCATGGCGGCCTCGGGGTCCCTAACTTAGAGCTCTATAGATCTGCTATCTTCATTCAGCGAATACTCGACTGGAGGGTCCATAAGACTCAGAAGAGGTGGATCTCGCTTGAGGAACACTTACATAAAGATTTACACTTACATTCCCTGTGCTGGACTCCTAGATCCACCCCCATTGCCAAGAACTTAGAAAACCCTATCACTAAGGAAACCCTAATTCAATGGGATAGGGCAAACGTGAACAATCCTCACCTTTCATCCAGACCCTCCCCTCTTACCTCGTTAGTACACAACCCTGAATTCTCTCTGACAGAGCTAACAACCCATTCCTCGCATATCATCCCTTCCCCTGATGTGGCGATTCATCATCTCTCTGATAACGATCACCTGCACTCTCAGGCACAACTACAAGAACTAAACTTTGACTGGGCCCATAACTGGTTCCATTACAGGAGACTTCACCATTATATCACGTCACATAAATATTCGCTCAATATGCTCAGACCTAAGACTAAGCTTGAGACTCTACTATCATCCCCTATTTCCTTAAACCATACCCTATCTAAGATATACTCAATACTGTCCCACCCCCCTCCTGGCAACCTACCTGGGACTATTGAGTCCTGGGAAAGGGAACTAGGAGTCATCATCCTACCCCATACAGCATCCTCTATTTTTAGTAACACCAAATCTTCTTCATCCTCGGCAGCTATGCTGGAGATGAACTATAAAATCCTCCATAACTGGTACCTCACCCCCAGACGTTTGCATAGATTATACCCCACATCTAGTAATCGCTGTTGGCGCTGCGGTCACGTTGGCAGTGGCATGGGCCACATGTGGTGGTGGTGCAACAGCATAAACTCATACTGGAGAACCCTCATAGGAGAAATAGAAAATATCCTTCAGCTTACTTTACCATTAGATCCGCTAATATTTCTTTTAAATAAACATATTAGGCTACCCTCTAAAGCTCACAGCATCCTTTTACGCATTCTCATAAATAGTGCCAAATCCCTCATTGCTAAGTCCTGGAAATCTCCTGATCCACCAAATGTAACACTTTGGATACACAAAGTCACTGACCTTATAGAACTGGAAGAGTATAGATCTTTCAGGCTAGACTCCAGAGACATATTCCTTATTGCCCAAGATATGTGGACACAATACACGAAAACAGCAACATCGGTCAGTGAATCACCCCTACTGACGTAACTATTTCCTTGTGAGTACACGAATTCTTATAACTGACACCCTTACAGGAGAACACCTACCCCTTTTTACTATGCTAGCTGGTACTTCTCAATTCACCCAGTTTAAACCAAATATATTGTATTTTATTTTACCTGAATTCTTTCATTCTCCTTTTCTTTTTGGTTTCCCCCCTCCCCCTTTTCAGGCCGTCAAGGCCACTCCCAGTTTTGTTTTAAAAGAAATTTGTTTTTTCTCTCAATGATTAATGTTGTCAACTGGAATTGGTCATTATGTTATACCTACAATTGTCATATTCCTTATTTCTTGACTTATCCTTATTATATGTTTGTCAAACTATTTCAATAAAAAAGAACTTGGAATAAAAACATGGTGTAAAAATGAGGGGTTTGACATTTTAGAGCACTGGGCTGACTTTTCACTTGGGTACAATTTGTACAGTAAGTATGGATTGCACCTGAATGACATGGGGGCAGGTGTGTTGGGGAAAAGGATGGTAGCACATTTAGAGAATCTTTTAAACTAGGCAAAGGGGGGAGGGTCAGTTAGAATACAAAAGAACAGAGAGACCAGTCTGTGAATATGTCACTCCCTTAATATCTCTAGGAAGGGATGACTTAAGAAATGTCACATTAGAAAAACTGAAAGAACTCAGAAGATAACGGGCTAAACCCCCCCCCCCTAAAAAAAAAAACAGTCTGTTGTTGACAAATGATTAAAAGGAAAGCATGCAGAACTGCGTGGGTATTATTAATTTATTTTTTTTGCCAGATGCTAAATTCCTAAGGTGGATGGGGCTATTTCTACCTTGGCTAGGTGTACTAACATTCCTTTGGAAGATAGTTCTTCATGCAAGGATCCTATGGATATGAATCTGAAATCCTTTAATTGAGGGCTTTCCAACAAGCTTTCTTTTTAGGCCATCAGTTAATGTTGCCTGTGTGGCTGTGGCTTCTTCTGTTTGGTTGGATAGTCTTTCTGAGCAGTTTTTGGATTATTCTGCTACTGAAGGTTGCCAATGCTTTTATTTATGATGCAGATATTGACATAATTAAGATTAACTCTAAGAGTATATCATTAGCAGTTCTTTCTAGAGGGTCTTTGTGGTTAAAGTCCTGGTCAGCTGAGATTGTTTCCAAATCCAGACTTTTATCTCTTTCTTTTCAGGAAAATATGTTGTTTGGTTCTGGATTAAATTATATTATTTGTACTGTAACAGGAGGTAAGGGAGCTTTTCTTCCCCAGGACAAGAAATCTATAATCTATGATCTCATGGTTATAGAATAGGTTTCAGGATGAGGTCTCTCAGAGGAAGGTTTCTTCTGTCTCATGTTCGAATGGCACCTTTAAAAGCAAAAGCTTGCTTACAGTCTGTTTTGGATCTGGAGTCCTCCATGGGAGTCATGGGTTGGGTTTCTATTTAAATCTCTTTATTGTTCCAAAGAAAGAAAGGACTTTCAGAGTAGTGATGTCACGAATTGTTCGCCGGCGAATAGTTCCCGGCGAACATAGCATGTTCGCGTTCGCCTCGACGGGCGAACATATGTGATGTTCGATCCGCCCCCTATTCGTCATCATTGAGTAAACTTTGACCCTGTACCTCACAGTCAGAATACACATTATAGCCAATCAGCAGCAGACCCTCCCACCTCCTGGACAGCATCCATTTTAGATTCATTTGGAAGATGCATTCTTAGTGAGAGGAGGGACAGTGTAGCTGCTGCTGATTTAATAGGGAAATCGATAGCTAGGCTAGTGTATTTAGTGTCCACTACAGTCCTGAAGGACTCATCTGATCTCTGCTGTAAGGACAGCACCCCAAAAAGCCCTTTTTAGGGCTAGAACATCAGTCTGCTTTTTTTTTTTTTTTTTCCTGTGCAGTTGCCTGCCTGCCAGCGTGTTTGTCAGACTCACAGCATATACTGTGCCCACTTGCCCAGTGCCACCACTCATATCTGGTGTAACAGTAGTGTACATTTAAAAAAAAAAAAAATTTGACTGTGAAATAATAGCAGACAGCTGCCAGTACCCAAGATGGCCACCAATAAGGCAGATGGGGAGGGTTAGAGAGCTGTTTTGGGGGGGATCAGGGAGGTTGGGGGCTAAGGGGGGATGTTACACCACAGCATATGTAAATATGCTAAAAAAATTAAAAAATTAAAAACCTTTTATTTTAGTACTGGCAGACTTTCTGCCAGTACTTAAGATGGCGGGGACAATTGTGTTGTGGGGGAGGGAAGGGGGCTGTTGGGAGGGATCAGGGGGTCTGATGTGTCAGGTGGGAGGCTGATCTCTACACTAAAGCTAAAATTAACCCTGCAAGCTCCCTACAAACTACCTAATTAACCCCTTCACTGCTAGCCATAATACACGTGTGATGCGCAGCAGCATTTAGAGGCCTTCTAATTACCAGAAAGCAATGCCAAAGTCATATATGTCTGCTATTTCTGAACAAAGGGGATCCCAGAGAAGCATTTAAAACCATTTGTGCCATAATTGCACAAGCTGTTTGTAAATAATTTCAGTGAGAAACCTAAAATTGCAAAAAAAATTGTTTTTTTAAAATTTGATCGCATTTGGTGGTGAAATGGTGGCATGAAATATATCAAAATGGGCCTTTATCAATACTTTGGGTTGTCTACTACACTACACTTAAGCTAAAATTAACTCTACAAGCACATAAAACATGTGTGGTGCGCAGTGGCATTTAGCAGCCTTCTAATTACCAAAAAGCAACGCCAAAGCCATAGTCTGCTATTTCTGAACAAAGGGGATCCCAGAGAAGCATTTACAACCATTTATGCCATAATTGCATAAGTTGTTTGTAAATAATTTCTGTGAGAAACCTAAAGTTTGTGAAAAAGTGAACAATTTTTTTTTTATTTGATCACATTTGGCAGTGAAATGGTGGCATGAAATATACCAAAATGGGCCTAGATCAATACTTTGGGTTGTCTACTACACTACACTTAAGCTAAAATTAACTCTACAAGCTGCCTACATGCTCCCTAATTAACCCCTTCACTGCTGGGCATAAAACACGTGTGGTGCGCAGTGGCATTTAGCAGCCTTCTAATTACCAAAAAGCAACGCCAAAGCCATATAAGTCTGCTATAATGGCATGTCTGGCACACAGTGTTGGGGCAAGGGTCCATCTGACCAGATACCTGGTCTGCAAAGCATGGTCAGGGCAGGTATATCACCTACACTGCGCACTGTGAAGCGGGAGTAACCCTTACACTTAACCCTTACACTACCTGATCGATACATCATATCTGATGTTTTAAAGCACGTTATTCCAAACAATTTAGGAATGTTAGGTGATTTATGCCCTTTATGGATTAAAACCAGACTCTGCATCAACTATGTAATTTTCTCAAAGGTGAGCAATAGGGAGGCACATTTTCTCAAATCATCAATCTCTGCATCTAGGGCAAAGTACTCTTCATCTGGATGTTTTCAATCAGATTGAGGGTCTTTGATCTGATGGCCCCTCGTTTAACAACAAACTTCCCAGGTACTTTGCAAGGTCAAGGGATCATCAGGTGGAATTTGTGGATGCTCTAGTAGCTCCATGGTCTTTTCATCTAGCCAATATCTTTCCTACAATGGTTGTTCTGCCAAGGGAGATTACCAGGATCAGACAAGAGAGGTCATCAGTAATATTGATTGCTCCACCCTGGCCTCGCAGGACTTGGTTTGCAGATCTGGTCCAGATGTCCACTTCCTCTGTGTTAAGATCTTCTGTCTCAGGATCCATTTTTTTTAATTAGGATCTTAAATCTCTTGGGCCTGTAAGAATAAGGCCCCTGTGGATCAAATTTACATGGCAGCTACTTGGTCGTCTTTGCATAGTTTTACTAAATTCTACCATTTTTATGTTTTTGCTTCTTCTGAAGAAGCCCATTTAGTAGGAAAGTCCTTCAGTCTGTTACTTTTAATGTTTTGTGAGTGCAAAAAGGTATTTGGTTAACTGCGCTTAGAAACCGTATTAAGCCTATGAGAAAATTTTGAGGGACCCCACCCTCTGTGATATTGAAAACACAAGATCAAAACTGGAAAAAATCCAGAGAAAATCTTTAAATCATAAGCGCTACTGAAAGCTTAAAATAGGTGACATATAATATATAAACAAATGTGTATAAATGTGTAAAATATAAATGTATAAAAACTATATATATATGTGTGTGATCAAAAATGTGCAAGATAGAGCCTACTTTTCATGTTTTGCATGAGAAAACAAATGTAAGAACTTACCTGATAAATTCATTTCTTTCATATTGGCAAGAGTCCATGAGCTAGTGACGTATGGGATATACAATCCTACCAGGAGGGGCAAAGTTTCCCAAACCTCAAAATGCCTATAAATACACCCCTCAACACACCCACAATTCAGTTTATTGAATAGCCAAGTAGTGGGATGATATAAAAAGGAGTAAAAAAGCATACAAAAAAGAGGAACTGGAAATATAATTGTGCTTTTATACAAAAAATCATAACCACCAGAAAAAGGGTGGGTCTCATGGACTCTTGCCAATATGAAAGAAATTAATTTATCAGGTAAGTTCTTACATAAATTATGTTTTCTTTCAAGAGTCCATGAGCTAGTGACGTATGGGATAGAAATACCCAAGATGTGCAAGCCCACAGAAGAGTCGCTAGAAAGGGAGGGATAAAATAAAACTGCCATTTTCCGCTGAAAAAAATTAAATCCATAAACAAAATAAGTTTTTCTCATAAATTGAAAGAAAAAAACTTAAAACATAAGCAGAAGAATCAAACTGAAACAGCTGCCTGAAGAACTTTTCTACCAAAAACTTCTTTAGAAGAAGCAAATACATCAAAATGAAATTTTTTTGTAAATGTATGCAAAGAAGACCAAATTGCTGCAAAGTTGCAAAGTTGATCAACTGAAGCTTCATTCTTAAAAGTCCAAGAAGTGGAGACTGATCTAGTAGAATGAGCTGTGATCCTGTGAGGCGGGGACTGTCCCGCCTCCAAATAAGCTTTATGAATCAAAAGCTTTAACCAAGATGCCAAAGAAATGGCAGAAGCTTTCTGACCTTTTCTAGAACCAGAGAAGACAACAAATAGACGAGAAGTCTTTCTGAAATCTTTAGTAGCCTCAACATAATATTTCAAAGCTCTTACAACATCCAAAGAATGTAAAGATCTTTCAATAGTATTCTTGGGATTAGGACACAAGGAAGGAACAACAATTTCCCTACTAATGTTGTTAAAATTCACAACCTTAGGAAGAAATTTAAACGAAGTCCGCAAAACAGCCTTATCCTGATGAAAACTCAGAAAAGGAGACTCACAAGAGAGAGCAGGCAATTCGGAAACTCTTCTAGCTGAAGAGATAGCCAAAAAAAAAACAAAATTTTCCAAGAAAGTAGTTTAATATACAAAGAATGCATAGGCTCAAAAGGAGGAGCCTGCAAAGTCTTCAAAACCAAATTACGACTCCAAGGAGGAGAGATTGATTTAATAACAGGCTTGATACGAACCAAAGCCTGAAGAAAACAGTGAATATCAGGAAGCTTATTTCTATGAAATAAAACAGAAAGAGCAGAGATTTGTCCCTTTAAAGTACAGTACTTGCAGACAAACCTTTATCCAAACCATCCTGAAGAAACTGTAAAATTCTAGGAATTACAAAAGAATGCCAGGAGAATTTATGAGAAGAACACCATGAAATATAGGTCTTCCAAACTCGATAATAAATCTTCCTTGAAACAGACTTACACGCTTGTAGCATAGTATTAATAACTGAGTGATAGAAACCTCTATGACTAAGCACTAAGCGTTCAATTTCCATACCTTCAAATTTAACGATTTGAGATCCTGATGGAAAAAACGGCCCTTGAGACAGAAGGTCTGGTCTTAAAGGAAGTGGCCAGGGTTGGCAACTGGACATCAGGACAAAATCTGCATACCAAAACCTGTGAGGCCACGCTGGTGTTATCAGAAACACATATGATTGTTCCATAATGATCTTGGAGATCACTCTTAAAAGAAGAACTAGAGGTTCTTTCCACCTCTAGTTCTTCTTTTAAGAGTGATCTCCAAGATCATTATGGAACAATCATATGTGTTTCTGATAACACCAGCGTGGCCTCACAGGTTTTGGTATGCAGATTTTGTCCTGATGTCCAGTTGCCAACCCTGGCAGGTTGGTAAAACCAAGGAACTGCTAAAGCATTCACCATCTCCGCCTGAGGATCCCTGGACCTGGATAGGTACCTGGGAAGTTTCTTGTTTAGATGAGAAGCCATCAGATCTATTTCTGGAAGACCTCACATCTGTACAAACTGACAAAATACATCTGGATGGAGAGACCACTCCCCCGGATGTAAAGTCTGACGGCTGAGATAATCCGCTTCCCAATTGTCTACACCTGGGATATGCACTGCAGAAATTAGATAAGAGCTGGATGCTGCCCAAGAAAGTATCCGAGATGCCTCTTTCATAGCTAGGGGACTGCGAGTCCCACCCTGATGATTGACATATGCCACAGTTGTGATATTGTCCATCTGAAAACAAATGAATGGTTCTCTCTTCAACAGAGGCCAAACCTGAAGAGCCCTGAAAATAGCATGGAGTTCTAAAATATTGATTGGTAACCTCACCTCTTGAGTTTTCCAAACCCCTTGTGCTGTCAGAGATCTCCAGACAGCTCCCCACCCTGAAAGACTTGTATTTGCATCTGTTGTGATCATAGTCCAGGTATTACGAACAAAAGAAGCCCCTTGAACTATACGATGATGGTCTAACCACCAAGTCAGAGAGAGTTGAATGTTGGGATTTAAGTATATCAATTGTGATATCCGAGTATAATCCCTGCACCACTGATTCAGCATACAAAGCTGTAGAGGTCTCATATGAAAAAGAGCAAAGGGAATTGTGTACGATGCTGCAGTCATAAGACCTAAAACTTCCATGCACATAGCCACTGAAGGGAATGATTGAGACTGAAGGTTTCGACAAGCTGAAACCAATTTCATTTGTCTCTTGTCTGTTAAAGACAGAGTCATGGACACTGAATCATTCTGGAAACCTAAAAAGGTGACCCTTGTCTGAGGAATCAAGGAACTCTTTGGTAAATTGATCCTTCAACCATGTCTTTGAAGAATCAACACTAGTTGATTTGTGTGAGATTCGGCTAAATGTAAAGACTGAGCTAGTACCAAGATATCGTCCAAATAAGGAAACACCGCAATACCCCGTTCTCTGATTACAGATAGAAGGACACGAGAACCTTCGAAAAGATCCTTGGAGCTGTTGCTAGGCCAAATGGAAGAGCAAAAAATTGGTAATGCTTGTCTAATAAAGAGAATCTCAGAAACCGATAATGGTCTGGATCACTGTTCCCTCTCAGTGTAGTGCAGTCAGCACATCAGGCCGCGCAACACCGGAGGCTAACACACTGACTCCTGCTGTGACCGTCTCCTCTACTGTGATTATGAGTGGTAGCGCTCAGCTTCAAAGTAAGATCAAGATGCAGTGTGCGGCTGTGCGCTCCTCCCAGCCGGTGGCATTACGCATAATAATAACGGAGGGTGGAGGCTAACCTAACACACTGGGTGTGCCTGTGACCATCTCCTGTAAGTGACTATGAGCGGCAGTAATCAGCTTCAGCAAGACCCCTCCAGCTGGTGACATCACGCATGAAAATAGCCTATGTGCAGCTACGGTCACGGACTCACTGCTTACTAACAGGCAGAGTTGAGAGAAGCTGTTATCCCCATGGTGACAGGCTTATGTTAGTGCGGCTACGACGGCTTAGTGCTTTTCTAACACCAGCTGTCATATTGTTTGTGTGGTGAGTTATGGTGCCTCTTCATGACGAGTTAGTTTTTAGCACTATTAAAAAAAACAGAATTTATGTTTACCTGATAAATTTCTTTCTCCAACGGTGTGTCCGGTCCACGGCGTCATCCTTACTTGTGGGATATTCTCTTCCCCAACAGGAAATGGCAAAGAGCCCAGCAAAGCTGGTCACATGATCCCTCCTAGGCTCCGCCTACCCCAGTCATTCGACCGACGTTAAGGAGGAATAATAGCATAGGAGAAACCATATGGTACCGTGGTGACTGTAGTTAAAGAAAATAAATTATCAGACCTGATTAAAAAACCAGGGCGGGCCGTGGACCGGACACACCGTTGGAGAAAGAAATTTATCAGGTAAACATAAATTCTGTTTTCTCCAACATAGGTGTGTCCGGTCCACGGCGTCATCCTTACTTGTGGGAACCAATACCAAAGCTTTAGGACACGGATGAAGGGAGGGAGCAAATCAGGTCACCTAAATGGAAGGCACCACGGCTTGCAAAACCTTTCTCCCAAAAATAGCCTCAGAAGAAGCAAAAGTATCAAACTTGTAAAATTTGGTAAAAGTGTGCAGTGAAGACCAAGTCGCTGCCCTACATATCTGATCAACAGAAGCCTCGTTCTTGAAGGCCCATGTGGAAGCCACAGCCCTAGTGGAATGAGCTGTGATTCTTTCGGGAGGCTGCCGTCCGGCAGTCTCGTAAGCCAATCTGATGATGCTTTTAATCCAAAAAGAGAGAGAGGTAGAAGTTGCTTTTTGACCTCTCCTTTTACCTGAATAAACAACAAACAAGGAAGATGTTTGTCTAAAATCCTTTGTAGCATCTAAATAGAATTTTAGAGCGCGAACAACATCCAAATTGTGCAACAAGCGTTCCTTCTTTGAAACTGGTTTCGGACACAGAGAAGGTACGATAATCTCCTGGTTAATGTTTTTGTTAGAAACAACTTTTGGAAGAAAACCAGGTTTAGTACGTAAAACCACCTTATCTGCATGGAACACCAGATAAGGAGGAGAACACTGCAGAGCAGATAATTCTGAAACTCTTCTAGCAGAAGAAATTGCAACTAAAAACAAAACTTTCCAAGATAATAACTTAATATCAACGGAATGTAAGGGTTCAAACGGAACCCCCTGAAGAACTGAAAGAACTAAATTGAGACTCCAAGGAGGAGTCAAAGGTTTGTAAACAGGCTTGATTCTAACCAGAGCCTGAACAAAGGCTTGAACATCTGGCACAGCTGCCAGTTTTTTGTGAAGTAACACCGACAAGGCAGAAATCTGTCCCTTCAGGGAACTTGCCGATAATCCTTTTTCCAATCCTTCTTGAAGGAAGGATAGAATCCTAGGAATCTTAACCTTGTCCCAAGGGAATCCTTTAGATTCACACCAACAGATATATTTTTTCCAAATTTTGTGGTAAATCTTTCTAGTTACAGGCTTTCTGGCCTGAACAAGAGTATCGATAACAGAATCTGAGAAACCTCGCTTCGATAAAATCAAGCGTTCAATCTCCAAGCAGTCAGCTGGAGTGAAACCAGATTCGGATGTTCGAACGGACCCTGAACAAGAAGGTCTCGTCTCAAAGGTAGCTTCCAAGGTGGAGCCGATGACATATTCACCAGATCTGCATACCAAGTCCTGCGTGGCCACGCAGGAGCTATCAAGATCACCGACGCCCTCTCCTGATTGATCCTGGCTACCAGCCTGGGGATGAGAGGAAACGGCGGGAACTACATTTATTTAAATGAATAGGAATTCTGGCTTCCCCACATTCAGAACACAGTCTATCTGGTAGTTCAGACATGTTAAACAGGCATAAACTTGATAAGAAAGTACAAAAAACGTTTTAAAATAAAACCGTTACTGTCACTTTAAATTTTAAACTGAAGACACTTTTTTACTGCAATTGCGAAAAAACATGAAGGAATTGTTCAAAAATCACCAAATTTTCACCACAGTGTCTTAAAGCCTTAAAAATATTGCACACCAAATTTGGAAGCTTTAACCCTTAAAATAACGGAACCGGAGCCGTTTTAAGCTTTAACCCCTTTACAGTCCCTGGTATCTGCTTTGCTGAGACCCAACCAAACCCAAAGGGGAATACGATACCAAATGACGCCTTCAGAAAGTCTTTTCTAAGTATCAGAGCTCCTCTCACATGCGACTGCATGCCATGCCTCTCAAAAACAAGTGCGCCACACCGGCGCGAAAATGAGACTCTGCTTATGCTTTGGGAAAGCCCCTAAGAAATAAGGTGTCTAATACAGTGCCTGCCGATATTATTATATCAAAATACCCAGATAAAATGATTCCTCAAGGCTAAATATGTGTTAATAATGAATCGATTTAGCCCAGAAAAGTCTACAGTCTAAATAAGCCCTTGTGAAGCCCTTATTTACGATCGTAATAAATATGGCTTACCGGATCCCATAGGGAAAATGACAGCTTCCAGCATTACATCGTCTTGTTAGAATGTGTCATACCTCAAGCAGCAAGAGACTGCACACTGTTCCCCCAACTGAAGTTAATTGCTCTCAACAGTCCTGTGTGGAACAGCCATGGATTTTAGTTACGGTTGCTAAAATCATTTTCCTCATACAAACAGAAATCTTCATCTCTTTTCTGTTTCTGAGTAAATAGTACATACCAGCACTATTTCAAAATAACAAACTCTTGATTGAATAATAAAAAACTACAGTTAAACACTAAAAAACTCTAAGCCATCTCCGTGGAGATGTTGCCTGTACAACGGCAAAGAGAATGACTGGGGTAGGCGGAGCCTAGGAGGGATCATGTGACCAGCTTTGCTGGGCTCTTTGCCATTTCCTGTTGGGGAAGAGAATATCCCACAAGTAAGGATGACGCCGTGGACCGGACACACCTATGTTGGAGAAAATATTCTTTTGTTCAAGAATGTGTTTCACCTCTTATTACGAGGTGAAACACATTCTTGAACAAAATATTTTTTTTTTAGTGACAGGCTTCTAATGCAAAAATTTTATGCTGTGCAGTTTGTTAGAAGATGTACAACTAAGCGGGAGTCACCGTGATGATACTATCACTGGGCTCCTATAGGAGGCGCTTAAATCTGGAATGGATAGTAATAAAATCCTAGTGCATGAAATCTAGAAAAAAGAAGGCTGGCAATGGAACAGATGACAGTGTTTTACACCAGTATGCCAACACAAATCATAAATTATGAGAAATAAAACATATAAAATATAAAATATAAAATGTATACGAATCAATAATGTATGCAACCCAATCTGGAAAGTCTAGCGAGTCTCTTCAAATGTCCATCAGTACTTGAACAGGCTGCTCTCTGTCTTCACCCAACTGGATGATGTATTCTATGATGCAAAACAAAAACAAAAACAGAGGCGCCACATGTGTGGATCAATATAACCAGAAATCCAGTAAAGGAGTAGAATAAGGGTACTCACAAACGGAACGGCACTCTCTTGTGCCAATAGAGGCGGGCTGGTTTTCAACAGCAAACCAGCTGGCTGTGTGTCTCCCAGATAGGTAGAGGATGCTTGTCTCCTGGATGTCGAACACTGGCCAAAAACTGCAGTGGAAGGAGGAGGAAGAGCTACAGTGCCCTTAGGTTACTGCTATGAGGATAGTAACACCAACACCAGACTTATGTAAAAGTATAAAATCAGTATTTTATTATACACAATAAAAATACCAAAAGGTATAACAAATTACAGCTGGGTGATGACAACCTATCTCCCCATAGACCATACAATATAGCGACGCGTTTCTCGGGGAACACCCCGTTTCCTCAGGCTTGTATGTTGGTTATATGCATAGATGCCCTTTATATAGGGCTCAGTAACCTAATGTTCAAATGAACCCTCCCCTTCCTTTATCCGGATTAACCTATCATGTCCTTCCTTTCCAAACACTCCCCATTGTTGTGGAGATGCACTAATCAATTAGTACTAATTATATATCGTGATAAGATTTGAATTTATACAAATTCATTTGCCTATGTGTCCCTAACGGTAATATATAAATAAACAATTGGATCGATAGTTACCGGTCTCGATCATCCGCTATGTATAATATAATTGTAGTGAGTAAACTGACATGTGTTCCATACCTAACCAATAGGATTACGGCCATATTGGGGGCCTGTTCTAACAAGGCAATCTCATTGGTCACACTCTCAGCTGTCTGGCGTGGCAATCCCATTGGTTATGCTGTAGGCTGCGTGTTGTGTTGTCATGACAGAATGTCATGTGATCGGTAGTGTGGCAAATAGCTGATACATATAATGTTGTCATGACGTAATGTCATGTGATCGGGGGTGTGCCAAATTGCTGTAGCCGTGCTTCCGACGTCCATACGGAATGACGCATGGTCACATGATGACTACGGCCCAAGCCTGTATATAGCTTTATTGTGTTATGGTTGCTAAGGGCGACATGATTACGCCCATATCTAGCTGCAGAGCCAGTAATAAAGCGCCATTGTAATTAATATCATGCTATTGGTTATAAATATATCGCTAATGTCAAACTGACCATAATAAATGAAAACTGCAGATTAGTGAGTGTGTTACAATAGTAATGCGATTAACACATTATGGATCCAAAACAATCCAACATAGATGTGAAAAAAACTAATAAGGGGTGTATTAGTGAAAAGATTCCCTATCCATTAGTGGGATTATAAAACTAGGCTTCGGAACTACAGGTACACTATAAATAAGTGGACAGTGTTCCGAGGTCAATGTGTCGCCATAATTAATGGTATTGTGTATAATATAAAGGGGATATTAGTGTGAATAATGACCAACTAGTAAATAAATAATGATATATATGTAATAAAATACAGATATTGGTGTGAGTAATCACTAACTGGTGAATGGTGCTCCAGATTTCAATAATCATGAATGTAATCGATGAAATCATCTGTACAAGGTGGCGTAGTCACCCAATGAAATGATGTGATGTACAAGTGTACTAGGGGTATTAGTGTAAGTCGAATTAAAAGACGGTATGTGATGTACAAGTGTACTAGGGGTATTAGTGTAAGTCAAATTAAGAGACGGTATCAAAAGTGAATTGTATTTAATAATTACCAATAGGTAATAATATTGTCCCCCGGTGATCTCTAAGGGTATATAAATGTGCTAATCAGAGTGAAAAATATGTGAAAAAGTGATATAATAGGGTCAAAGTGTTAAGGTTAAAATACCATGTGTAGAATGTACTTAGTCTAAATTCCTAATGTATTGATACGTAACTATAATTAGAATTTCTCTATAGGTGACATTTTTCTATAGTTTGGGTTATATAATGCTAGTAAATACGAACCAACAACAATGGGGTGTCGAAAAATCCAGCTCACAAAGTGCACATCTAGCCATACATATATTCATATATCTAACCAGACATGTGTTGAATATAGCAATGTCTCATATATAAATATGAACAAAAATATCTACACAAATGCTGCAGAGTCTATAACCTCATTAAGGCCAGTGGGAAATAAGCTATTGTTGTTGGTTCGTATTTACTAGCATTATATAACCCAAACTATAGAAAAATGTCACCTATAGAGAAATTCTAATTATAGTTACGTATCAATACATTAGGAATTTAGACTAAGTACATTCTACACATGGTATTTTAACCTTAACACTTTGACCCTATTATATCACTTTTTCACATATTTTTCACTCTGATTAGCACATTTATATACCCTTAGAGATCACCGGGGGACAATATTATTACCTATTGGTAATTATTAAATACAATTCACTTTTGATACCGTCTCTTAATTTGACTTACACTAATACCCCTAGTACACTTGTACATCACATACCGTCTTTTAATTCGACTTACACTAATACCCCTAGTACACTTGTACATCACATCATTTCATTGGGTGACTACGCCACCTTGTACAGATGATTTCATCGATTACATTCATGATTATTGAAATCTGGAGCACCATTCACCAGTTAGTGATTACTCACACCAATATCTGTATTTTATTACATATATATCATTATTTATTTACTAGTTGGTCATTATTCACACTAATATCCCCTTTATATTATACACAATACCATTAATTATGGCGACACATTGACCTCGGAACACTGTCCACTTATTTATAGTGTACCTCTAGTTCCGAAGCCTAGTTTTATAATCCCACTAATGGATAGGGAATCTTTTCACTAATACACCCCTTATTAGTTTTTTTCACATCTATGTTGGATTGTTTTGGATCCATAATGTATTAATCGCATTACTATTGTAACACACTCACTAATCTGCAGTTTTCATTTATTATGGTCAGTTTGACATTAGCGATATATTTATAACCAATAGCATGATATTAATTACAATGGCGCTTTATTACTGGCTCTGAAGCTAGATATGGGCGTAATCATGTCGCCCTTAGCAACCATAACACAATAAAGCTATATACAGGCTTGGGCCGTAGTCATCATGTGACCATGCGTCATTCCGTATGGACGTCGGAAGCACGGCTACAGCAATTTGGCACACCCCCGATCACATGACATTACGTCATGACAACATTATATGTATCAGCTATTTGCCACACTACCGATCACATGACATTCTGTCATGACAACACAACACGCAGCCTACAGCATAACCAATGGGATTGCCACGCCAGACAGCTGAGAGTGTGACCAATGAGATTGCCTTGTTAGAACAGGCCCCTAATATGGCCGTAATCCTATTGGTTAGGTATGGAACACATGTCAGTTTACTCACTACAATTATATTATACATAGCGGATGATCGAGACCGGTAACTATCGATCCAATTGTTTATTTATATATTACCGTTAGGGACTCATAGGCAAATGAATTTGTATAAATTCAAATCTTATCAGGATATATAATTACTACTAATTGATTAGTGCATCTCCACAACAATGGGGAGTGTTTGGAAAGGAAGGACATGATAGGTTAATCCGGATAAAGGAAGGGGAGGGTTCATTTGAACATTAGGTTACTGAGCCCTATATAAAGGGCATCTATGCATATAACCAACATACAAGCCTGAGGAAACGGGGTGTTCCCCGAGAAACGCGTCGCTATATTGTATGGTCTATGGGGAGATAGGTTGTCATCACCCAGCTGTAATTTGTTATACCTTTTGGTATTTTTATTGTGTATAATAAAATACTGATTTTATACTTTTACATAAGTCTGGTGTTGGTGTTACTATCCTCATAGCAGTAACCTAAGGGCACTGTAGCTCTTCCTCCTCCTTCCACTGCAGTTTTTGGCCGGTGTTCGACATCCAGGAGACAAGCATCCTCTACCTATCTGGGAGACACACAGCCAGCTGGTTTGCTGTTGAAAACCAGCCCGCCTCTATTGGCACAAGAGAGTGCCGTTCCGTTTGTGAGTACCCTTATTCTACTCCTTTACTGGATTTCTGGTTATATTGATCCACACATGTGGCGCCTCTGTTTTTGTTTTTGTTTTGTTAGAAGATGTATGCTTTATTTTATTGACCCTATATATCTGTGTATCATCCTCACAAAGTGGTTATGACTAATAGCATAGCAGAAGTAAAGTAGTTCTGAGTACCCATCAGGTTAAACTGAGCACCATCACTGTATTTCTTTTAGAATCACTGTACCTGGCTTGCATGTGAGAGCAAAACTACAGGTATACCCCACTCATACAGCGGGTTAGGGACCGGAGCCCTGCTGTAAAGTGAAAACCGCTGTAAAGTGAAAACTGCCTTAAAGTGAAACAAGGCAGTTTAAGCTTTCCTTTCAGTGTTTAAAATCTTAAAAACATGTTTGAACTAACATATATTAGAAGTCCAGTAGTGCTATGTTTAGTTTAACACTAGCACAGCAAGTATTCAATTAGTATTCAATAAATACTGTACCTGTAAAATAGTGACAATTACTGTAGTAAACTTTGCCAGACTATTATAGTGAGACACAGATTGCACTGCAATGCAGTTAACAGAGTGAACTAAGCATAACAAAATGGTGCCAGTCACTTTTCTAGCAATCTCACAATGATTTACAGCACTGTTTCAAAATCCTTGGAGGTTGAACTTCAGCTCCACAAAGTGCTGTATTAGCGAATCGCTGTAAAGTGAAGCGCTGTAAAGTGAGGTATACCTGTACATACAGATAGATGTGCTGCACATCTTCACGCACAAGATGAAAATACCTAACTTCTGCTTCTCTCATTAGTAGCTCTTAGTTTAACTATAATGCAGATTTATATATTTCTTAAAAAAAAAAATTGGAAGCCCAAGTTACTGATGCAGTAATTTCACCCACATAAAAGTTATTTCACAATTGATGTACAATGTTCAAAATGTTTTTCGTCTAGAAATAAAAATGAAGCGCTTCAATGATGGAAGATAACCTATTACAGTGGTCCTTTGACAAGTCTTCCTTAAAAGCTGCTGCTACCCCTGTAGTATACTACATATTATATATAAATGATATAGTGGTCAGTATATGGTCACTGTAAAGGTATGCAATGGTCAGATTGTGAGTGACCACTGTATAGTCCTGCAGCAAGTGCTCAGTGTGTAAAGTGCTGCGATAGCAAAGCAGTTAATTAGAAACTTGTGTATTCCATCAAGAATGAAACCTGAAACTGTAATATATATATATATATATATATAAATAAAAGAAGTTTGGAAATCACTAAACAGTAACTTCCTAAGTCTATTATCACCCGCACTGGTAATTTCTATTAATTAAAGACCCTAGAGTGACACCCCCTGAACAAAGTCAGAAAGAGCGATCGTTATCACCAAAATGTATTCTAAAGTGTAACCCCAAAAGGCTATTCCCAAAGATCCATAAATCTATGATATGTGAATATGCATGATTGTGCAACCATCAAAATTAACCAAAATACCCTAGAGTAAAAAAATGGGAGTAAATTCTTTGTGCTCAAAGAATTTACTCCTATTTTTTACTCTAGGGAGTCTTTTGTATTCAGCATGACACACCTTGCTTAGAGTTTTTAAGTTTTATGTTTTATTATTTATTTTTAATTTTGGTTATTTTTGATGGTTGCACAATCATGCATATTCACATATCATAGATGTATGGATCATGTTCAGTCGCATAGCTGTGTACTGCTACAGCTTTTCCCTGATAATTTTAGAAATCTAGCCTTCTGCAGATTGATCCATGTAACTATTTACAGGAACTGTTTAGTATCTTGGAAGCCGCATCTTTTGATACCTAACGATACAGGAATCGCTGCTGGCATCAGCGCCTGGAGCCGTTATAAGATCTCAGCCTTTTCTATACCCCCGGTGGGGCACCCTCGGCCCTGTCGTTAAGCTGCACTGAGTGTGCTTTATTGAATATACACTGCCTCTAATCTGCCTGACTATAGTTCTATGAGGAAGACCATAGAGTGCGCTACCGATATTTTGAAGGAGCTGAATCTTCTACTAGCAGAACACCATGCTGCATTCAAGAATATTTTGCACAAAGCATTCGAGCCCGGGGGTAATCACTTACCCCATGCAGTCACCCAACCTGAGCCTGTTCTAACGGAACGAGAGAGCGATAACATTCTGGGACCCCAGCGCTTCACTTACATTCAGAACAGCAGCGAGAAATTAATAGAACCCAGCACCACGATTATATGATTAAAAGAAGTTTGGAAATCACTAAACAGTAACTTCCTAAGTCTATTATCACCTGCACTGGTAATTTCTATTAATTAAAGACCCTAGAGGAGTGACACCCCCTGAATAAAGTCACAAAGAAAGATCGTTATCACCAAAATGTATTCTAAAGTGTAACCTCAAAAGGATATTCCCAAAGATCCATACATCTATGATATGTGAATGTGCATGATTGTGCAACCATCAAAAATAACCAAAATTCCCTAGAGTAAAAAAATGGGAGTAAATTCTTTGTGCACAAAGAATTTACTCCCATTTTTTTTTTTTTTTTTAAATTAATTTTTATTCAGTTTTAGAATGAAAGGTAACACTTGGGGACACACAGGACCCCTGTTCAAACATACACAAAGAAAAGGTTCGGACACGCAGGTCCGGTTGCAATAGCCATCAAAACATTGATACATCTTAAGTCATAAGTAAATTGCAAGGAATTGAGGTGAAAGTAATTCACCTAGGTTGAACCCTGACGTGGGCTCTAGCTATGGGGGGGGGGAGCGGGGGATGAGGCGTGTAGAATAAATTTAAATTTAGTACTCCAAAGAGCAAAGTTTTTATAAGTTGCTTTACAATATATAAATAAAATCGATCACATAAATTGAGGAACAGATTCTGCAAACATACTAGACGACAAAAGGAGTGATTATTTTAAAGAAGAGGCAAGACTATTAGATAATGTCAGGGTTAGCTGTAGGAGATGACTGCTTAGGAACTACACACAGGACCTAGCACACGTAGCGCCTAGTACATACAGTACCAAGCGCACCTAGTACCTGGCACACACAGTACCTAGGGCACTCAGAACCTAGCCCACGCAGCAGCACCTAGCCCACGCAGCACCTAGCACACATAGTACCTAGTATACGCAGCACCTAGCACACATAGTACCTAGTATACGCAGCACCTAGCACACGCAGTACCTAGCACACGCAGTACCTAGCACACGCAGCACCTAGCACACATAGTACCTAGCACACGCAGCACCTAGCACACATAGTACCTAGCATACGCAGCACCTAGCACACATAGTACCTAGCACACGCGCGTTCATGAGGATACAACGAACTGCGCATGCGCATAGAGTCGTCTACTGTTAGCAATGCGCATGCGGTAATCCTTTTTTCACAAAGCGCAGGCGTCATTCGTCTCAGCTCTAGCTATCCTACATACATTTGCAATAAGCATGCGCGAAACAGGAGCACGCTTGTCTTACAAGACTACTAACAAATTGTAAACGCATGCGCAGATCATCCAGGAGCCGGATGACGTAGATTGACGGCCACATTTTCAATTGGTTGATAAAAGAACGTGACCTGCAAGAATAAAGAAGAAGAAAACACTGGGTTGAATTTATGGCTAGAAAAAAGGTAAGTATAAACGGCGAAAACCCACTTTATACTTCCAATTAAAAAAACTGATGACTGAAAGTACCATTCATTTAGGGGAACAAGTAAAAATAGATAATGAGAAATACCGAACTTTACCTTCACTTTAATCAAAGAATTAAAGATGAAACTTCGGTTATTGTGCAAAAAGGTACCTCCACATCTAGGCATGTTTAGTGAAAATTATAATGATCCTCAATTAAAAAACTGAGAGAAATGTAGGTAACCTAAATATTCCACTATGTAGGGCTATGTTATTGTTTTTATATATATATATATATATATATATTCATTGTCATTAATTCTAAGTTAATTTTTTATAACTAGAAAAAAATGTTAGATATATTAAAAAAAGAGATCTACTACCTCTAATGAAGGAAGTAGAGCACCAGCTCCACCACTTCCAGTGCCAGCGTTTGGGGGGAAAAAAAGCCGTTCAAGTTTCAAGGAAGCTTAGTTAGCCGAAATGGTTGAAAGTGATTCACACACATCAGTTAAGAAGATTCACATTCGACTTGGGAAGATATTTACATATAGACCTGATGTTGGTGTGATCTGTACAGTATGCGCTGAAGGGAAAGTTGCTACTGCTTTCTCTACCGGTAAGACCTGGGATGACGGATGGAAACTTGTTTACATGAAGCGTCATCTAGCAACCAAGATACATTTGTAAAACTGAAAGCTGGCAATGCAGAAATGGTTACCTCTGCAATTACCAACTTCTACAGCACCTATGAGTTAGATTTAAAGAAAATGGTTATGTTTACCTCTGATGGTGCTTCTGTAATGTTGGGCAAGAATAATGGTGTCGCAACACGGCTTAAGAAATATGTTTCACACTTGATTGAACAACAACGTGTTGCCCACCGTGAAGATTTAGGCATAGGTGATGCCTGGAAACTAGTGCCTTTAGTAAAAGAAATTGAAACTTTATTGAGAACCGTCTATGGCTAGTTCTGCCGATCTTCAACAAGAAAAGGAAAATTACATAAAATTGCCTCAGTTGCCCAGTGTGATGTGGTATCATTTAAACCAATCAATGAAGTATGATGGCTGTCAAAGCATTTTGCTCTTGCTGCACTAATGTGCAATTATGATCCACTTCTTATGTATGTTGAACATGAAAAAGAGGAGAATGATCCAATTGCAAAATACTGCTTTAAGAAGATCTCTGACCACAACTACCACATTTCTCTGGCTGTGTTAAATGATGTTCTTGGTTATCTTGCAAACTTGTGCAAGTCCTTACAGAAAAGTAGTCACTACCATAGAAGCAACACAGCTTGCAATGGCCAAGATTCAGAAGATAAAAAATCAGTACCTTAGTGAAGCTGTGTATTGGAGTAGCACAGTGAGGAATCTAATTTCCCTATATAAAAAAGAAACACAATTCATCCAACAACCTGTTTTGCAGTTTATTTCCCTTGTTTGTGAGCATATGCGAAAAAGATTCCCTGAAAATGAATTAAAGGAATGGGAATGTTTTGAATTTAGTGTGATGTCCCCTTATGCCAATCCACTGAGTTTCAACTTTGGAGTAGAAAAGTTGAAAGGCTTGTTGAAAAATACAAGCATGTGTTAAAATTTGAAGATAGAGAAGGAGCGGGTGATATTATTGATTATGTTGTTAGCCAATACAATGATTATAAATATTTAGTCAAAGAGAAAATAAAATCTGGAACATTTAAAACATTTCAAGACCTGGTCAATTCCACTCTTCAATTTCATGCTTATCACTGTATGGTATCTCAGCTTGTGGATATCTGTGCAACATTTCAGGCATCCAGTGCAGATTGCGAAAGGGGATTCAGCCTTATGAATAATATTAAAAACCAAATCAAGGAACAGACTAGAAGAGAAACATCTTGATATGCTGATGTTTACAAGTCTTATCTTCTTCAGTGTGACTCTGTTAATCTTGATAAAGTGTACATGCACTGGAGAAGTTCCAAAGACAGAAGAGAGAAGAATACAGCACAGAAGAGGAGTTGGGGTGAAGAATATGATGAGGATGACATCAACACAGAGTATGAAGAACCTATGTGGCACTTAGGCTTTGTTCCCTGTGACTCTAGAGAAATTGTACCACACTTGAGCCCTGTTCCTTATGAGTCTACACCGCACTCAAGCACTTTCTATCAGACTGATAGTACAAATCCAGTAAAAAAAAATCTTTAAAATGTTAAACTAATGTTTTTTCATACGTATGAGTAAGAAATATGTTGCGATTAAGTATATTAGGTATTTGCTTGCTTTGCAGACTTGGGGGCTGGCTTTGGTTTCTTAAAAAGCTTGGATTTATTTCAACTTGAAGGAGGTTTCCAATTGGAACCAGAGTATTTAGGGGAAGGATTGGTTTTCTGTTTCTTATTCTGTCGAAAAGAACGAAAACAATTAGAAGCTTTAGCTTTACCCTTAGATCTTTTATTCTGAGCCAAAAAAACTCCCTTCCCCCCCAGTGATAGTTGAAATAATTGAATCCAACTGAGAACCAAATAAATTGTTACCTTGGAAAGAAAGAGATAGTAATCTAGACTTAGATACCATGTCAGCATTCCAAGATTTGAGCCATAAAGCTCTTCTAGCTAAAATAGCTAAAGACATAGATTTAACATCAATTTTGATGATATCAAAAATAGCATCACAGATAAAATGATGAGCATGTTGAAGCAAACAAACAATGCTAGACAAATCGGGAACTGTTTCCTGTTGCGCTAAGCTCTCCAACTGAAAGGTTGATGCAGCCGCAACATCAGCCATAGAAATGGCAGGCCTGAGAATACAGCCAGAATATAAATAAGCTTTCCTTAGATAAGATTCCAGTTTCCTATCTAAAGGATCTTTAAAAGAAGTACTGTCTTACATATGAATAGTAGTAGGTTTTGCAAGAGTAGAAATAGCCGCATAATTTTGGGGACTTTTCCCCAAAACTCTAATCTAGCCGCTGGCAAAGGGTACAACCTTTTAAACTGAGAAGAAGGAATGAAAGAAGTACCAGACTTAATCCATTCCTTAGCAATCACATCAGAAATAGCATCAGGAACTGGAAAATCCTCAGGAGTAACCACAGAAGGTGTATGAACAGAATTTAAACATTTACTAGTTTTGATATCAAGAGGACTAGACTCCTCAATAGCCAAAGTAACCAACACTTTTTTTTAACAAGGAACAAATATACTCAATCTTGAAAAGATAAGTAGATTTGTCACTGTCAATGTCTGAGGTAGAATTTTCTGAGTCAGAGAGATCCTCATCAGAGGAGGATATTTCAGAATGTTGTCAGTCATTAGAAATTTCATCAATTTTATGAGAAGTTTTAAAAGACCTTTTACATTTATTAGAAGGCGGAATAGGAGACAAAGCTTTCTGTATCGCATCCGCAATATCATTTTTATATCAACAGGGATATCATGTACATTAGATGTTGAAGGAACAACAGAAACTGTACTAGTACTGATGGAAACGTTTTCTGCGTGCAAAAGCTTATCATGACAACTGTTACATACTACAGCTGGAGATATAATCCCAGCTAACTTACAACAGATGCACTTAGCTTTGGTAGAACTGTGATCAGGCAGCAGGGTTCCAACAGTTGCTTCTGAGACAGGATTAGATTGAGACATCTTGCAAAATGTAAAAGAAAAAACAACATTAAAGCAAAATTTACAATTTCCTTATATGGCAGTTTCAGGAATGGGAAAAAATGCAAACAGCATAGCCCTCTGAGCATATAGAAGGCAAGAGGCATAGAAGTGGGGTGAAAAAATAAACTAAATTTTTTTCTGCCAAGTATGACGCACAACGCAAAAAGAAGTTGACATTTTTTGCACCTACAACATCCGGAAATGACGCAACTAGTGTCACAACAGATGCAACCTCATGAAAGGAAACCTAGCGTCAACTAAGAAGCCGGAAATTACGAACTTGCGTCAGACGTACCTTCGCGCCAAAAAATTATCGTGCCAAGAATGACGCAATAAATAACAGCATTTTGAAAAAAAGGACTATACCCCAGGTAAGAAAAATAACTTCCTAAAACATGCTTTCCAAACTGAAACTGACAGTCTGCAAAAGGAAATATACATAGACCTGACTCATGGCAAATATAAGTAAAATACATATATTTAAAACTTTATATTAATACATAAAGCGCCAAACCATAGCTGAGAGTGTCTTAAATAATGAAAACATACTTACTGAAAGACACCCATCCACATATAGCAGATAGCCAAACCAGTACTGAAAAAGTATCAGCAGAGGTAATGGTATATAAGATTATATTGTCGATCTGAAAAGGGAGGTAGGAGATGAATCCCTACAACCGATAACAGAGAACCTTTGAAAAGATTTCCCACAAGGAAAACCATAAAATCAATAAGCGTTACTCTCTTCACATACCTCTGACAAACACTGTCTTCTGAGAGGAATTGGGCTTCAGAATGCTTAGATGCGCTCATCATAGAAGAAATCATAAAAATCAAGCACAAACTTACTTCACCACCTCCTTAGGAGGCAAAGTTTGTAAAACTAAATTGTGGGTGTGGTAAGGGGTGTATTTAGAGGCATTTTGAGGTTTCGGAAACTTTGCCCCTCCTGGTAGGATTGTATATCCCATGCGTCACTAGCTCATGAACTCTTGCCAATTACATGAAAGAAAAACTAAATTTATGCTTACCTGATAAATTACTTTCTTTTACGATATGACGAGTCCACAGATTTCATCCTTACTTGTGGGATATTAACCTCCTGCTAACAGGAAGTGGCAAAGTGCACCACAGCAGAGCTGTATATATAGCCCCTCCCCTTCACCTCCACCATCAGTCATTCGGCCAAAGGTTATAGGAAGAGAAAAGGAAAGGCTAAAAAGGTGCAGAGGTGACTGAAGTTTTAAAAAAATAAAATAAACCGGTCTTAAAATAACAGGGAGGGCCGTGGACTCGTCATATCGTAAAAGAAAGTAATTTATTAGGTAAGCATAAATTTAGTTTTCTTTTACAAAGATATGACGAGTGCACAGATTTCATCCTTACTTGTGGGAAACCAATACCAAAGCAATAGGACACGGATGAAAGGGAGGGACAAGACAGGAACCTAAACGGAAGGCACCACTGCTTGAAGAACCTTTCTCCCAAAGATAGCCTTTAGAAGAAGCAAAAGTATCACATTTTGAAAATTTGGAAAAAGTGTGAAGGGACGACCAAGTCGCAGCCTTACAAATCTGTTCCACAGATGCATCGTTTTTAAAAGCCCATGTGGAAGCCACAGCCCTAGTAGAATGAGCCGTAATTCTTTCAGGAGGCTGCTGTCCAGCAGTCTCATATGCCAGGCGGATGATACTTCTCAGCCAAAAAGAAAGAGAGGTAGCCGTAGCTTTCTGACCCCTACGCTTTCCAGAATGAACAATGAATAATGAAGATGATTGACAGAAATCCTTAGTTGCCTGTAAGTAAAACTTTAAGGCACGGACCACGTCCAAGTTATGTGACAGACGCTCCTTCAAAGAAGAAGGATTAGGACACAAGGAAGGAACAATTATTTCCGGATTAATATTCTTATTTGAAACAACCTTAGGAAGGAACCCAGGTTTGGTACGTAAAACCACCTTATCAGAATGAAATATGAGATAAGGCGAATCACACTGTAATGCTGAAAGCTCAGAAACTCTTTGAGCAGAAGAAATAGCAACCAAAAACAGAACTTTCCAAGATAATAGTTTAATATCTATGGAATGCATAGGTTCAAACGGAACCCCTTGCAGAACTCGAAGAACTAAATTCAAACTCCAGGGAGGAGTAATAGGTCTAAATACAGACTTAATTGTAGATAGAGCCTGACAAAAAAGACTGAACATCCGATACATTTGCCAAACGTTTGTGAAACAGAATTGACTAAGCTGAAATTTGTCCCTTTAAGGAACTTGCTGATAACCCCTTCTCCAATCCTTCTTTGAGAAAAGATAAAATCCTGGGAATCCTAACTCTACTCCATGAGTAGCCCTTGGATTCACACCAATAAAGATATTTACGTCATATCTTATGATAGATCTTTCTAGTGACAGGCTTTCTAGCCTGTATCAAAGTATTCATAACTGAATCAGAGAATCCTCGCTTCGATAAAATCAAGCGTTCAATCTCCACGCAGTCAGTTGCAGAGAAATTAGATTTGGATGTTGGAAAGGACCTTGAATGAGAAGGTCCTGTCTCAACGGAAGTTTCCACGGTGGCAGAGAGGACATGTCCACTAGATCCGCATACAAAGTCTTGCGTGGCCACGCAGGCGCTATCAGGATCACTTAAGCTCTCTCCTGTTTGATTCGAGCAATCACGCCTGGGAGGAGAGGAAACGGCGGAAACACATAAGCTAGGCTGAACAACCAAGGTACTGCCAAGGCATATATCAGTTCGGCCTGAGGATCCCTTGACCGGGATCCGTATCTTGGAAGCTTGGCATTCTGACGAGATGCCATCAAATCCAATTCCGGTCTGCCCCATCTGAGAATCAATGAGGCAAATACCTCCGGGTGAAGTTCCCACTCCCCCGGATGAAAAGTCTGTCGACTTAGAAAATCTGCTTCCCAGTTCTCTACCCCTGGGATGTAGATCGCTGACAGATGACAAGAGTGGGCCTCTGCTCAACTGATTATCTTGGATACTTCTATCATCGCTAAGGAACTCCTTGTTCCCCCCTGATGATTGATATATGCCACAGTCGTTATGTTGTCCGACTGGAATCTGATGAATTTGGCCGAAGCCAACTGAGGCCACGCCTGAAGCGCATTGAATATTGCTCTCAGTTCCAGAATATTGATTGGAAGTAGAGACTCCACCTAGTTCCAAACTGCACCCCAGCCCAGAAGGCTGGCATCTGTTGTCACTATCACCCACGAGGGTCTGCGGAAACAAGTCCCCTGGGACAGATGATCTGGCGACAACCACCAAAGAAGAGAGTTTCTGGTCTCTTGATCCAGAATTATCTTTGGAGATAAATCCGCATAATCCCCATTCCACTGACCGAGCATGCACAGTTGCAGTGGTCTGAGATGAAAGCGAGCAAACGAAACGATGTCCATTGCCGCTACCATTAATCCGATTACCTCCAAACACTGAGCCACTGATGGCCGAGGAATAGACAGAAGTGCTCGGCAAGCATTCAAAATCTTTGATTTTCTGACCTCCGTCAGAAATACTTTCATGGCTACCAAGTCTATCAGAGTTCCCAAGAAAGGAACCCTTGTCTGTGGAACAAGTGAACTCTTCTCTATGTTCACCTACCAGCCGTGAGTTCTCGGAAAAGACAACACTGTGTCCATGTGAGATTTTGTCAGATGATATGTTGACGCCTGAATCAGAATATCGTCCAGATAAGGCGCCACTGCTATCCCTTGCGGTCTGAGAACCGCCAAAAGAGACCCTAGAACCTTTGTGAAGATTCTGGGTGCTGTGGCCAACCCGAAAGGAAGAGCCACGAACTGATAATGTTTGTCCAAGAAGGCAAACCTTAGAAACCGATGATGATCTTTGTGGATTGGAATATGAAGGTAAGCATCCTTAAAATCCACGGTAGTCATATATTGACCCTCCTGGATCATTGGCAAAATCGTTGGAATTGTCTCCATCTTGAATGATGGAACTCTTAGAAATTTGTTTAGACACTTGAGGTCCAAAATGGGTCTGAACGTTCCCTCTTTTCTGGGGACCACAAATAGGTTTGAGTAAAACCCCTGTCCCTATTCCAATTTTGGAACAGGACAGATTACTCCCATAGTAAAAAGGTATTTTACACAGCGTAAGAACACCTCTCTCTTTATCTGGTTTGCAGATAATTTTGAAAGATGAAATCTCCCTCTTGGGAAAAAATCCTTGAATTCCAATTGATAACCGTGGGTCACTATTTCTAGTGCCCAGGAATCCAGAACATCTCTTGCCCAAGCCTGAGCAAAGAAAGAAAGTCTGCCCCCTACTAGATCTGGTCCCGGATCGGGGGCCACCCCTTCATGCTGCTTTGTGGAAGAAGAAGAAGCGGGGGGTCCTCCTTTAAAGTTCCGAAAGAAACGAAAATTATTCTGTTTACCCCTCATTTTAACTGACCTATCCAGAGGTAGGGCATGGCCCTTAACTCCTGTAATATCAGAAATGATCTCCTTCAATTCTGGTCCAAAAAGAGTCTTACCTTTAAAGGTAATAGCTAAAAGCTTATGTTTCGATGACACATCAGCAGACCAAGATTTGAGCCACAATGCTCTACGTGCTAAAATAGCAAATCCTGCATTTTTTGCCGCTAATTTAGCAATTTGATAAGCGGCATCAGTAATAAAAGAATTAGCTAGCTTAAGAGCCTTAATTCTATCTAGAATGTTATCTAATGGAGTCTCAACCTTAAGAGACTCTTCTAGAGCCTCAAACCAAAAAGCTGCTGCAGTAGTTACTGGAACAATGCAAGCCGTAAGTTGTAAAAGAAATCCCTGATTAACAAATAATTTCTTTAGTAGACCCTCTAATTTCTTATCCATAGGATCCTTGAAAGCACAACTATCCTGAATGGGTATAGTAGTACGCTTAGCTAGGGAAGATATAGCTCCCTCTACCTTAGGGACCGTTTGCCATGAGTCCCGAATGGTATCTGATATAGGAAACATTTTCTTAAAATTAGGAGAGGGAGAAAACGGTATACCTGGTCTATCCCATTCCTTACTAATAATTTCCGAAATTCTCTTAGGAACCGGAAAAACATCAGTGTAAGTAGGAACTTCCAACTATTTATCCATTTTACACAATTTCTCTGGAGGAATCACAATAGGATCACACTCATCCAGAGTCGCTAAAACCTCCCTAAGCAACAGGCGGAGGTGTTCAAGCTTAAATTTAAATGACATAGCATCCGAATCTGTCTGAGGGAAAACATTCCCTGAATCAGAAATTTCACCCTCAGACAGTAATTCCCTGATCCCCAACTCAGAGCACTGTGAGGGAACATCGGAAATAGCTAATAAAGCATCAGAGGATTCAGTATTAATTTACATTAATACCTGACCTACTGCGTTTACCCTGCAACACTGGTAATTTAGACAATACTTCTGTAAGGGTAGTTGACATAACTGCAGCCATCTCCTGCAGAGTAAAGGAATTAGACGCACTAGAAGTACTAGGCGTTGCTTGTGTGGGCATAAAAGGTTGTGACACTTGGGGAGAATTGGATGGCATATCCTGATTCTCTTCAGACTGAGAATCATCCCTAGGCACTTACTTTATTTAAAAACATAATTTATGTAAGAACTTACCTGATAAATTCATTTCGTTCATATTAGCAAGAGTCCATGAGCTAGTGACATATGGGATATACATTCCTACGCCTACAAATACACCCCTCACCACACCCACAATTCAGTTTAACGAATAGCCAAGAAGTGGGGTGATAAAAAAGTGCGAAAGCATATAAAATAAGGAATTGGAATAATTGTGCTTTGTACAAAATCATAACCACCACAAAAAAAGGGCGGGCCTCATGGACTCTTGCTAATATGAAAGAAATGAATTTATCAGGTAAGTTCTTACATAAATTATGTTTTCTTTCATGTAATTAGCAAGAGTCCATGAGCTAGTGACGTATGGGATAATGATTACCCAAGATGTGGATCTTTCCACACAAGAGTCACTAGAGAGGGAGGGATAAAATAAAGACAGCCAATTCCTGCTGAAAATAATCCACACCCAAAATAAAGTTTAACGAAAAACATAAGCAGAAGATTCAAACTGAAACCGCTGCCTGAAGTACTTTTCTACCAAAAACTGCTTCAGAAGAAGAAAATACATCAAAATGGTAGAATTTAGTAAAAGTATGCAAAGAGGACCAAGTTGCTGCTTTGCAAATCTGATCAACCGAAGCTTCATTCCTAAACGCCCAGGAAGTAGAAACTGACCTAGTAGAATGAGCTGTAATTCTCTGAGGCGGAGTTTTACCCGACTCAACATAGGCAAGATGAATTAAAGATTTCAACCAAGATGCCAAAGAAATGGCAGAAGCTTTCTGGCCTTTTCTAGAACCGGAAAAGATAACAAATAGACTAGAAGTCTTTCGGAAAGATTTAGTAGCTTCAACATAATATTTCAAAGCTCTAACAACATCCAAAGAATGCAACGATTTCTCCTTAGAATTCTTAGGATTAGGACATAATGAAGGAACCACAATTTCTCTACTAATGTTGTTGGAATTCACAACTTTAGGTAAAAATTCAAAAGAAGTTCGCAACACCGCCTTATCCTGATGAAAAATCAGAAAAAGAGACTCACAAGAAAGAGCAGATAATTCAGAAACTCTTCTGGCAGAAGAGATGGCCAAAAGGAACAAAACTTTCCAAGAAAGTAATTTAATGTCCAATGAATGCATAGGTTCAAACGGAGGAGCTTGAAGAGCCCCCAGAACCAAATTCAAACTCCAAGGAGGAGAAATTGACTTAATGACAGGTTTTATACGAACCAAAGCTTGTACAAAACAATGAATATCAGGAAGAATAGCAATCTTTCTGTGAAAAAGAACAGAAAGAGCAGAGATTTGTCCTTTCAAGGAACTTGCGGACAAACCTTTATCTAAACCATCCTGAAGAAACTGTAAAATTCTCGGTATTCTAAAAGAATGCCAAGAAAAATGATGAGAAATACACCAAGAAATATAAGTCTTCCAGACTCTATAATATATCTCTCTAGATACAGATTTACGAGCCTGTAACACAGTATTAATCACAGAGTCAGAGAAACCTCTTTGACGAAGAATCAAGCGTTCAATCTCCATACCTTTAAATTTAAGGATTTCAGATCCTGATGGAAAAAAGGACCTTGTGACAGAAGGTCTGGTCTTAACGGAAGAGTCCACGGTTGGCAAGAGGCCATCCGGACAAGATCCGCATACCAAAACCTGTGAGGCCATGCCGGAGCTACCAGCAGAACAAACGAGCATTCCTTCAGAATCTTGGAGATTACTCTTGGAAGAAGAACTAGAGGCGGAAAGATATAGGCAGGATGATACTTCCAAGGAAGTGATAATGCATCCACTGCTTCCGCCTGAGGATCCCGGGATCTGGACAGATACCTGGGAAGTTTCTTGTTTAGATGGGACGCCATCAAATCTATTTCTGGAAGTTCCCACATTTGAACAATCTGAAGAAATACCTCTGGGTGAAGAGACCATTCGCCCGGATGCAACGTTTGGCGACTGAGATAATCCGCTTCCCAATTGTCTACACCTGGGATATGAACCGCAGAGATTAGACAGGAGCTGGATTCCGCCCAAACCAAAATTCGAGATACTTCTTTCATAGCCAGAGGACTGTGAGTCCCTCCTTGATGATTGATGTATGCCACAGTTGTGACATTGTCTGTCTGAAAACAAATGAACGATTCTCTCTTCAGAAGAGGCCAAAACTGAAGAGCTCTGAAAATTGCACGGAGTTCCAAAATATTGATCGGTAATCTCACCTCCTGAGATTCCCAAACTCCTTGTGCCGTCAGAGATCCCCACACAGCTCCCCAACCTGTGAGACTTGCATCTGTTGAAATTACAGTCCAGGTCGGAAGCACAAAAGAAGCCCCCTGAATTAAACGATGGTGATCTGTCCACCACGTTAGAGAGTGTCGAACAATTGGTTTTAAAGATATTAATTGAGATATCTTTGTGTAATCCTTGCACCATTGATTCAGCATACAAAGCTGAAGAGGTCGCATGTGAAAACGAGCAAAGGGGATCGCGTCCGATGCAGCAGTCATAAGACCTAGAATTTCCATGCATAAGGCTACCGAAGGGAATGATTGTGACTGAAGGTTTCGACAAGCTGAAATCAGTTTTAGACGTCTCTTGTCTGTTAAAGACAGAGTCATGGACACTGAATCTATCTGGAAACCCAGAAAGGTTACCCTTGTCTGAGGAATCAATGAACTTTTTGGTAAATTGATCCTCCAACCATGATCTTGAAGAAACAACACAAGTCGATTCGTATGAAATTCTGCTAAATGTAAAGACTGAGCAAGTACCAAGATATCGTCCAAATAAGGAAATACCACAATACCCTGTTCTCTGATTACAGACAGAAGGGCACCGAGAACCTTTGTAAAAATTCTTGGAGCTGTAGCTAGGCCAAACGGCAGAGCCACAAACTGGTAATGCTTGTCCAGAAAAGAGAATCTCAGGAACTGATAATGATCTGGATGAATCGGAATATGCAGATATGCATCCTGTAAATCTATTCTGGACATATAATTCCCTTGCTGAACAAAAGGCAAGATAGTCCTTACAGTTACCATCTTGAACGTTGGTATCCTTACATAACGATTCAATATTTTTAGATCCAGAACTGGTCTGAAGGAATTCTCCTTCTTTGGTACAATGAAGAGATTTGAATAAAACCCCATCCCCTGTTCTTGAACTGGAACTGGCATAATTACTCCAGTCAACTCTAGATCTGAAATACAATTCAGAAATGCTTGAGCTTTTACTGGATTTACTGGGACACGGGAAAGAAAAAATCTCTTTGCAGGAGGTCTCATCTTGAAACCAATTCTGTACCCTTCTGAAACAATGTTCTGAATCCAAAGATTGTGAAAAGAATTGATCCAAATTTCTTTGAAAAAACGTAACCTGCCCCCTACCAGCTGAGCTGGAATGAGGGCCGCACCTTCATGTGGACTTAGAAGCAGGCTTTGCCTTTCTGGCTGGCTTGGATTTATTCCAGATTGGAGATGGTTTCCAAACTGAAACTGCTCCTGAGGATGAAGGATCAGACTTTTGTTCTTTGTTGAAACGAAAGGAACGAAAACGATTATTAGCCCTGTTTTTACCTTTAGATTTTTTATCCTGTGGTAAAAAAGTTCCTTTCCCACCAGTAACAGTTGAAATAATAGAATCCAACTGAGAACCAAATAATTTGTTACCCTGGAAAGAAATGGAAAGTAGAGTTGATTTAGAAGCCATATCAGCATTCCAAGTCTTAAGCCATAAAGCTCTTCTAGCTAAAATAGCTAGAGACATAAACCTGACATCAACTCTGATAATATCAAAGATGGCATCACAGATAAAATTATTAGCATGCTGAAGAAGAATAATAATATCATGAGAATCATGATGTGTTACTTGTTGCGCTAAAGTTTCCAACCAAAAAGTTGAAGCTGCAGCAACATCAGCCAAAGATATAGCAGGTCTAAGAAGATTACCTGAACACAGATAAGCTTTTCTTAGAAAGGATTCAATTTTCCTATCTAAAGGATCCTTAAACGAAGTACCATCTGACGTAGGAATAGTAGTACGTTTAGCAAGGGTAGAAATAGCCCCATCAACTTTAGGGATTTTGTCCCAAAATTCTAATCTGTCAGACGGCACAGGATATAATTGCTTAAAACGTTTAGAAGGAGTAAATGAATTACCCAATTTATCCCATTCTTTGGAAATTACTGCAGAAATAGCATTAGGAACAGGAAAAACTTCTGGAATAACCACAGGAGATTTAAATACCTTATCCAAACGTTTAGAATTAGTATCAAGAGGACCAGAATCCTCTATTTCTAAAGCAATTAGAACTTCTTAAAGTAAAGAACGAATAAATTCCATTTTAAATAAATATGAAGATTTATCAGCATCAACCTCTGAGACAGAATCCTCTGAACCAGAAGAGTCATCAGAATCAGAATGATGATGTTCATTTAAAAATTCATCTGTAGGGAGAGAAGTTTTAAAAGATTTTTTACGTTTACTAGAAGGAGAAATAACAGACATAGCCTTCTTTATGGATTCAGAAACAAAATCTCTTATGCTATCAGGAACATTCTGCACCTTAGATGTTGAAGGAACTGCAACAGGCAATGGTACTTTACTAAAGGAAATATTATCTGCATTAACAAGTTTGTCATGACAATCAATACAAACAACAGCTGGAGGAATAGCTACCAAAAGTTTACAGCAGATACACTTAGCTTTGGTAGATCCAGCACTAGACAGCGATTTTCCTGTAGTATCTTCTGACTCAGATGCAACGTGAGACATCTTGCAATATGTAAGAGAAAAAACAACATATAAAGCAAAATTGATCAAATTCCTTAAATGACAGTTTCAGGAATGGGAAAAAATGCCAAAGAACAAGCTTCTAGCAACCAGAAGCAATGAAAAATGAGACTTAAATAATGAGGAGACAAAAGCGACGCCCATATTTTTTAGCGCCAAATAAGACGCCCACATTATTTGGCGCCTAAATGCTTTTGGCGCAAAAAATGACGCCACATCCGGAACGCCGACATTTTTGGCGCAAAATAACGTCAACTTCCGGCGACACGTATGACGCCGGAAACGGAAAAGAATTTTTGCGCCAAAAAAGTCCGCGCCAAGAATGACGCAATAAAATGAAGCATTTTCAGCCCCCGCGAGCCTAACAGCCCACAGGGAAAAAGAGTCAAATTTTTGAAGGTAAGAAAAAATGATTAAATCAAATGCATTATCCCAAATATGAAACTGACTGTCTGAAAAATAAGGAAAGTTGAACATTCTGAGTCAAGGCAAATAAATGTTTGAATACATATATTTAGAACTTTATAAACAAAGTGCCCAACCATAGCTTAGAGTGTCACAGAAAATAAGATTTACTTACCCCAGGACACTCATCTACATGTTTGTAGAAAGCCAAACCAGTACTGAAACGAGAATCAGCAGAGGTAATGGTATATATAAGAGTATATCGTCGATCTGAAAAGGGAGGTAAGAGATGAATCTCTACGACCGATAACAGAGAACCTATGAAATAGACCCCGTAGAAGGAGATCACTGCATTCAAATAGGCAATACTCTCCTCACATCCCTCTGACATTCACTGCACGCTGAGAGGAAAACCGGGCTCCAACTTGCTGCGGAGCGCATATCAACGTAGAATCTAGCACAAACTTACTTCACCACCTCCATCGGAGGCAAAGTTTGTAAAACTGAATTGTGGGTGTGGTGAGGGGTGTATTTGTAGGCATTTTGAGGTTTGGGAAACTTTGCCCCTCCTGGTAGGAATGTATATCCCATACGTCACTAGCTCATGGACTCTTGCTAATTACATGAAAGAAATATGCTTTTTACATTGTAAAGCCCTTTCAGTACAAAAGTTACACAATGTTAGAGGGGGTTGCACAATAGCTTCTAAACACATAGAACAATGAGAAACCTCAATGTCAGACATGTTGAACAGACTAGTAATACCACAAAAGTCGTTTAAACACTTATTTATAGTATAAAAATAAACATTAGAAAAAAGGTGTACTGTGCCTTTAAGAAAAGAAAAAGTGAACAATTTTTCCAAAATGCACAAAAAACGTTAAATTATTCCCAAATTGAACTTAATATTGTTGGTTAATCCAAAAATTACTGCACCCAGAAGCAAAGGCAGAAATAAGGCTTTAGAAGTACTTATATCAACATGTAGGCAAAAGATAGATAAAAATACACTCTGCACCTCGCCACAGCTCTGCTGTGGTGCCTACCTGCCCCCAGGGTACTTCGAATCAAGTTTCCAACCCTTCAGACCAGCTACACAGTCCAGGAGCCACTGAGTTACTGTTTGCTGCTGCTAAGCCTGAAGAAATTGCGCCAAAATAGGCTCCGCCCCTTAAGGTCAAAAGTCAGAGTAGGCCCAAACACCACCACATGGAAATGCAGTTTTGCACTAAAGAAAAAATACACACACAATACAACCCTCAAGCATAAAACCAATAAGTTTTAACTCCCAAAAATAAAAAACATAAAACATCGTTTTTTATATTGTCTCCCATGTCACATAATGCCCAAATATCGACTAATGATAAATATAAAATAGGGACTCCAGTAACACCCCTCTTATTAAAATAGGTTTTACTGAACTAAACATAGCTAGATACTGGAAGACATCTGTGCCATCATTTTTGTTAATCAAGAATAAGATTGATTTCTACTATCAGATGAGTAGTGCTTCTGCAGACATACTAGACAATAAGGAGCAATTTTTGAGGATATGGGAACCCTGGATAATGTACTCCGAAGCTAGAAATAGACAGCAAAGATTCAGAACACCTGACTAAAGCCAAAAGAGTTATGAAGTGGGTGCCCCCCTGCCTCTCCCACTCCTGCCCAGCTTGTCTGGGTGGGTCACATCCCATCACCCTTCCCCTCCCTTTGGGATGTATCCAGTCTCCCCCGGGGCAGGGAGGGGGGGTGATAGATAGAGCACCATGGGTCTTCTTACTGGCTGGGTCCCCTCCTCCACAGGGTTTTGAGAGGTTATTACTGATAATAATATATTATGCTTAATTTGTGCTTTTGTATATGAGGTATGTGTAACCATGTTCAATGACTTAAAATTTAGCAGAGATGGAATTCTTTGTCAAATGTAAATTATACACTGTAAAACTCAATAAAAACTTTTGTTCATTAAAAAAAAAAAATAGGTTTTACTGCTTACCCCATTCCCATACAGGGAAATAATGCCAGCCAGTTGATACACCAAGTCTCCTCAGGAAAAAAAGGCTGCACATACCTTAATGCTGCTTGTAGCATGAAACCGGTCTCCACACTGAAGATGTCTCATGGTTACCTTCAGAAGTCTTGTGGGAACCAGCGTGGATCTTAGTTACAAATACTAAGATCATCAAACCTCAGGGCAGAAATCTTCTTCCATATCCCCCTGAGGAAAATAGTACGCACCGGTACTATTTCAAATAAAAAACTTCTTGATTAAAGAAACTAAAACTAACACCTCACTTTACCATGTCTTCCTAGTATAACACAGGCAAAGAGAATGACTGAGGGTGGAGGAGAAGGGGAGGGGCTATATATATACAGCTCTGCTGTGGTGCTCTTTGCCACTTCCTGTTAGCAGAAGGTTAATATCCCACAAGGAAGGATGAAATCTGTGGACTCGTCATATCTTTGTAAAAGAAAAGTATTAGCTATCATGCTTGTCCTGCCCTTGTTACTCTTGGACTTCACTACTTGGATATTAGTTTCTCAGGAGTAATGGATTGTGAACTCTAAGGGTGTAATTAAATAACATAATTTATGTAAGAACTTACCTGATAAATTAATTTCTTTCATATTAGCAAGAGTCCATGAGCTAGTGACGTATGGGATATACATTCCTACCAGGAGGGGCAAAGTTTCCCAAACCTCAAAATGCCTATAAATACACCCCTCACCACACCCACAAATCAGTTTAACGAATAGCCAAGAAGTGGGGTGATAAGAAAAAAGTGCGAAGCATAAATATAAGGAAATAGAATAATTGTGCTTTATATAAAAAAAAATCATAACCACCACAAAAAAGGGTGGGCCTCATGGACTCTTGCTAATATGAAAGAAATGAATTTATCAGGTAAGTTCTTACATAAATTATGTTTTCTTTCATGTAATTAGCAAGAGCCCATGAGCTAGTGACGTATGGGATAGCAGATACCCAAGATGTGGAACTTCCACGCAAGAGTCACTAGAGAGGGAGGGATAAAATAAAGACAGCCAATTCCGCTGAAAAAAATCCACACCCAAAAATAAAGTTTAAATCTTATAAAGAAAAAAACTGAAAATATAAGCAGAAGAATCAAACTGAAACAGCTGCCTGAAGTACTTTTCTACCAAAGACAGCTTCAGAAGAAGACAACACATCAAAATGGTAGAATTTAGTAAAAATATGCAAAGAAGACCAAGTTGCTGCTTTGCAAATCTGATCAACCGAAGCTTCATTCCTAAACGCCCAGGAAGTAGAAACTGACCTAGTAGAATGAGCTGAAATCCTTTGAGGCAGAGTTTTACCCGACTCGACATAAGCATAATGAATTAAAGATTTCAACCAAGATGCCAAAGAAATGGCAGAGGCCTTCTGACCTTTCCTAGAACCGGAAAAGATAACAAATAGACTAGAAGTCTTTCGGAAATTCTTAGTAGCTTCAACATAATATTTCAAAGCTCTAACTACATCCAAAGAATGCAATGATTTCTCCTTAGAATTCTTAGGATTAGGACATAATGAAGGAACCACAATTTCTCTACTAATGTTGTTGGAATTCACAACCTTAGGTAAAAAATTTAAAAGAAGTTCGCAACACCGCCTTATCCTGGTGAAAAATCAGAAAAGGAGACTCACAAGAAAGAGCAGATAATTCAGAAACCCTTCTGTCAGAAGAGATGGCAAAAAGGAACAAAACTTTCCAAGAAAGTTATTTAATGTCCAATGAATGCATAGGTTCAAACGGAGGAGCTTGAAGAGCCCTCAGAACCAAATTCAAACTCCAAGGAGGAGAAATTGACTTAATGACAGGTTTTATACGAACCAAAGCTTGTACAAAACAATAAATATCAGGAAGATTAGCAATCTTTCTGTGAAAAAGAACAGAAAGAGCAGAGATTTGTCCTTTCAAGGAACTTGCAGACAAACCTTTATCCAAACCATCCTGAAGAAACTGTAAAATTCTCGGAATTCTAAAAGAATGCCAGGAAAAATGATGAGAAAGACACCAAGAAATATAAGTCTTCCAGACTCTATAATATATCTCCCTAGATACAGATTTACGAGCCTGTAACATAGTATTAATCACAGGGTCAGAGAAACCTCTTTGACTAAGAATCAAGCGTTCAATCTCCATACCTTTAAATTTAAGGATTTGAGATCCTGATGGAAAAAAGGACCTTGCGACAGAAGGTCTGGCCTTAACGGAAGAGTCCACGGTTGGCAAGAGGCCATCCGGACAAGATCCGCATACCAAAAACTGTGAGGCCATGCTGGAGCTACCAGCAGAACAAACGAGCATTCCTTCAGAATTTTGGAGATTACTCTTGGAAGAAGAACTAGAGGCGGAAAGATATAGGCAGGATGATACTTCCAAGGAAGTGACAATGCATCCACTGCTACCGCTTGAGGATCCCAGGATCTGGACAGATACCTGAGAAGTTTCTTGTTTAGATGAGAGGCCATCAAATCTATTTCTGGAAGTCCCCACATTTGAACAATCTGAAGAAATACCTCTGGGTGAAGAGACCATTCGCCCGGATGTAACGTTTGGCGACTGAGATAATCCGCTTCCCAATTGTCTATACCTGGGATAAGAACCGCAGAAACTAGACAGGAGCTGGATTCCGCCCATACCAGAATTCGAGATACTTCTTTCATAGCCAGAGGACTGTGAGTCCCTCCTTGATGATTGATGTATGCCACAGTTGTGACATTGTCTGTCTGAAAACAAATGAACTATTCTCTCTTTAGAAGAGGCCAAGACTGAAGAGCTCTGAAAAATTGCACGGAGTTCCAAAATATTGATCGGTAATCTCACCTCCTGAGATTCCCAAACCCTTGTGCTGTCAGAGACCCCCACACAGCTCCCCAACCTGTAAGGCTTGCATCTGTTGAAATTACAGACCAGGTTGGAAGAACAAAAGAAGCCCCCTGAACTAAACGATGGTGATCTGTCCACCACGTCAGAGAGTGTCGTACAATCGGTTTTAAAGATATTAATTGAGATATCTTTGTGTAATCCCTGCACCACTGGTTCAGCATACAGAGCTGAAGAGGACGCATGTGAAAACGAGCAAAGGGGATTGCGTCCGATGCCGCAGTCATAAGACCTAGAAATTCCATGCATAAGGCTACCGAAGGGAAAGATTGTGACTGAAGTTTTCGACAAGCTGATATCAATTTTAGATGTCTCTTGTCTGTCAAAGATAGAGTCATGGACACTGAATCTATCTGAAAACCTAAAAAGGTTACCTGAGTCTGAGGAATCAATGAACTTTTTGGTAAATTGATCCTCCAACCATGATGTTGAAGAAACAACACAAGACGATTCGTATGAGATTCTGCTAAATGTGAAGACTGAGCAAGTACCAAGATATCGTCCAAATAAGGAATACCACAATACCCTGTTCTCTGATTACAGACAGAAGGGCACCGAGAACCTTCGTAAAAATTCTTGGAGCTGTAGCTAGGCCAAACGGCAGAGCCACAAACTGGTAATGCTTGTCTAGGAAAGAGAATCTCAGAAACTGATAGTGATCTGGATGAATCGGAATATGCAGATATGCATCCTGTAAATCTATTGTAGGCATATAATGCCCTTGCTGAACAAAAGGCAGGAGAGTCCTTACAGTTACCATTTTGAATGTTGATATCCTTACATAACGATTCAATATTTTTAGATCCAGAACTGGTCTGAAGGAATTTTCCTTCTTTGGTACAATGAAGAGATTTGAATAAAACCCCAGTCCCTGTTCCAGAACTGGAACTGGCATAATTACTCCAGTCAACTCTAGATCTGAAACACATTTCAGAAAAGCTTGAGCCTTCGCTGGGTTTACTGGGACACGGGAAAGAAAAAATCTCTTTGCAGGAGGCCTTATCTTGAAGCCAATTCTGTACCCTTCTGAAACAATGTTCTGAATCCAAAGATTGTGAACGGAATTGATCCAAATTTCTTTGAAAAAACGTAATCTGCCCCCTACCAGCTGAGCTGGAATGAGGGCCGCACCTTCATGTGGACTTAGGAGCTGGCTTTGATTTTCTAAAAGGCTTGGATTTATTCCAGACTGGAGATGGTTTCCAAACTGATACCGCTCCTGAGGATGAAGGATCAGGTTTTTGTTCCTTGTTGTGACGAAAGGAACGAAAACGATTATTACCCTGGAAAGAAAGGGAAAGCAGAGTAGACTTAGAAGACAGATCAGCATTCCAAGTTTTAAGCCATAAAGCTCTTCTAGCTAAAATAGCTAGAGACATATACCTGACATCAACTCTAATGATATCAAAGATGGCATCACAAATACAATTATTAGCATGTTGAAGAAGAATAAAAATGCTATGAGAATTATGATCTGTTACTTGTTGCGCTAAAGCTTCTAACCAAAAGATGAAGCTGCAGCAACATCCGCTAAAGATATAGCAGGTGTAAGAAGATTACCTGAACACAAGTAAGCTTTTCTTAGAAAGGATTCAATTTTCCTATCTAAAGGATCCTTAAAGGAAGTACCATCTGCCGTAGGAATAGTAGTACGCTTAACAAGAGTAGAGACAGCCCCATCAACTTTAGGGATTTTGTCCCAAAACTCTAATCTGTCAGATGGCACAGGATATAATTGCTTAAAACGTTTAGAAGGAGTAAATGAATTACCCAAATTATTCCATTCCCTGGAAATTACTTCAGAAATAGCACTAGGGACAGGAAAAACTTCTGGAATAACTACAGGAGATTTAAAAACCTTATCTAAACGTTTAGATTTAGTATCAAGAGGACCAGAATCCTCAATTTCTAATGCAATTAGGACTTCTTTAAGTAAAGAACGAATAAATTCCATTTTAAATAAATAACATAATTTATGTAAGAACTTACCTGATAAATTCATTTCTTTCATATTAGCAAGAGTCCATGAGCTAGTGATGTATGGGATATACATTCCTACCAGGAGGGGCAAAGTTTCCCAAACCTCAAAATGCCTATAAATACACCCCTCACCACACCCACAATTCAGTTTAACGAATAGCCAAGAAGTGGGGTGATAAGAAAAAAGTGCGAAAGCATATAAAATAAGGAATTGGAATCATTGTGCTTTATACAAAAAAATCATAACCACCACAAAAAAAGGGCGGGCCTCATGGACTCTTGCTAATATGAAAGAAATGAATTTATCAGGTAAGTTCTTACATAAATTATGTTTTCTTTCATGTAATTAGCAAGAGTCCATGAGCTAGTGACGTATGGGATAATGATTACCCAAGATGTGGATCTTTCCACGCAAGAGTCACTAGAGAGGGAGGGATAAAATAAAGACAGCCAATTCCTGCTGAAAATAATCCACACCCAAAATAAAGTTTAATGAAAAACAAACAGAAGATTCAAACTGAAACCGCTGCCTGAAGTACTTTTCTACCAAAAACTGCTTCAGAAGAAGAAAATACATCAAAATGGTAGAATTTAGTAAAAGTATGCAAAGAGGACCAAGTTGCTGCTTTGCAAATCTGATCAATCGAAGCTTCATTCCTAAACGCCCAGGAAGTAGAAACTGACCTAGTAGAATGAGCTGTAATCCTTTGAGGCGGAGTTTTACCCGACTCGACATAGGCATGATGAATTAAAGATTTCAACCAAGATGCCAAAGAAATGGCAGAAGCTTTCTGGCCTTTTCTAGAACCGGAAAAGATAACAAATAGACTAGAAGTCTTTCGGAAAGACTTAGTAGCTTCAACATAATATTTCAAAGCTCTAACAACATCCAAAGAATGCAACGATTTCTCCTTAGAATTCTTAGGATTAGGACATAATGAAGGAACCACAATTTCTCTACTAATGTTGTTGGAATTCACAACTTTAGGTAAAAATTCAAAAGAAGTTCGCAACACCGCCTTATCCTGATGAAAAATCAGAAAAGGAGACTCACAAGAAAGAGCAGATAATTCAGAGACTCTTCTGGCAGAAGAGATCGCCAAAAGGAACAAAACTTTCCAAGAAAGTAATTTAATGTCCAATGAATGCATAGGTTCAAACGGAGGAGCTTGAAGAGCCCCCAGAACCAAATTCAAACTCCAAGGAGGAGAAATTGACTTAATGACAGGTTTTATACGAACCAAAGCTTGTACAAAACAATGAATATCAGGAAGATTAGCAATCTTTCTGTGAAAAAGAACAGAAAGAGCAGAGATTTGTCCTTTCAAAGAACTTGCGGATAAACCTTTATCTAAACCATCCTGAAGAAACTGTAAAATTCTCGGAATTCTAAAAGAATGCCAAGAAAAATGATGAGAAAGACACCAAGAAATATAAGTCTTCCAGACTCTATAATATATCTCTCTGGATACAGATTTACGAGCCTGTAACATAGTATTAATCACAGAGTCAGAGAAACCTCTTTGACCAAGAATCAAGCGTTCAATCTCCATACCTTTAAATTTAAGGATTTGAGATCCTGATGGAAAAAAGGACCTTGCGACAGAAGGTCTGGTCTTAGCGGAAGAGTCCACGGATGGCAAGAGGCCATCCGGACAAGATCCGCATACCAAAACCTGTGAGGCCATGCCAGAGCTACCAGCAGAACAAACGAGCATTCCTTCAGAATCTTGGAGATTACTCTTGGAAGAAGAACTAGAGGCGGAAAGATATAGGCAGGATGATACTTCCAAGGAAGTGATAATGCATCCACTGCTTCCGCCTGAGGATCCCGGGATCTGGACAGATACCTGGGAAGTTTCTTGTTTAGATGAGACGCCATCAGATCTATTTCTGGAAGCTCCCACATTTGAACAATCTGAAGAAATAACTCTGGGTGAAGAGACCATTCGCCCGGATGCAACGTTTGGCGACTGAGATAATCCGCTTCCCAATTGTCTATACCTGGGATATGAACCGCAGAGATTAGACAGGAGCTGGATTCCGCCCAAACCAAAATTCGAGATACTTCTTTCATAGCCAGAGGACTGTGAGTCCCTCCTTGATGATTGATGTATGCCACAGTTGTGACATTGTCTGTCTGAAAACAAATGAACGATTCTCTCTTCAGAAGAGGCAAAGACTGAAGAGCTCTGAAAATTGCACGGAGTTCCAAAATATTGATCGGTAATCTAACCTCCTGAGATTCCCAAACTCCTTGTGCAGTCAGAGATCCCCAACCTGTGAGACTTGCATCTGTTAAAATTACAGTCCAGGTCGGAAGCACAAAAGAAGCCCCCTGAATTAAACGATGGTGATCTGTCCACCACGTTAGAGAGTGTCGTACAATCGGTTTTAAAGATATTAATTGAGATATCTTTGTGTAATCCTTGCACCATTGATTCAGCATACAGAGCTGAAGAGGTCGCATGTGAAAACGAGCAAAGGGGATCGCATCCGATGCAGCAGTCATAAGACCTAGAATTTCCATGCATAAGGCTACCGAAGGGAATGATTGTGACTGAAGGTTTCGACAAGCTGAAATCAATTTTAGACGTCTCTTGTCTGTTAAAGACAGAGTCATGGACACTGAATCTATCGGGAAACCCAGAAAGGTTACCCTTGTCTGAGGAATCAATGAACTTTTTGGTTAATTGATCCTCCAACCATGATCTTGAAGAAACAACACAAGTCGATTCGTATGAGATTCTGCTAAATGTAAAGACTGAGCAAGTACTAAGATATCGTCCAAATAAGGAAATACCACAATACCCTGTTCTCTGATTACAGACAGAAGGGCACCGAGAACCTTTGTAAAAATTCTTGGAGCTGTAGCTAGGCCAAACGGCAGAGCCACAAACTGGTAATGCTTGTCCAGAAAAGAGAATCTCAGGAACTGATAATGATCTGGATGAATCGGAATATGCAGATATGCATCCTGTAAATCTATTGTGGACATATAATGCCCTTGCTGAACAAAAGGCAAGATAGTCCTTACAGTTACCATTTTGAACGTTGGTATCCTTACATAACGATTCAATATTTTTAGATCCAGAACTGGTCTGAAGGAATTCTCCTTCTTTGGTACAATGAAGAGATTTGAATAAAACCCCATCCCCTGTTCCAGAACTGGAACTGGCATAATTACTCCAGCCAACTCTAGATCTGAAACACAATTCAGAAATGCTTGAGCTTTCACTGGATTTACTGGGACACGGGAAAGAAAAAATCTCTTTGCAGGAGGTCTCATCTTGAAACCAATTCTGTACCCTTCTGAAACAATGTTCTGAATCCAAAGATTGTGAACAGAATTGATCCAAATTTCTTTGAAAAAACGTAACCTGCCCCCTACCAGCTGAGCTGGAATGAGGGCCGCACCTTCATGTGGACTTAGAAGCTGGCTTTGCCTTTCTAGAAGGCTTGGATTTATTCCAGACTGGAGATGGTTTCCAAACTGAAACTGCTCCTGAGGATGAAGGATCAGGCTTTTGTTCTTTGTTGAAACGAAAGGAACGAAAACGATTATTAGCCCTGTTTTTACCCTTAGATTTTTTATCCTGTGGTAAAAAAGTTCCTTTCCCACCAGTAACAGTTGAGATAATAGAATCCAACTGAGAACCAAATAATTTGTTACCCTGGAAAGAAATGGAAAGTAGAGTTGATTTAGAAGCCATATCAGCATTCCAAGTTTTAAGCCATAAAGCTCTTCTAGCTAAAATAGCTAGAGACATAAACCTGACATCAACTCTGATAATATCAAAAATGGCATCACAGATAAAATTATTAGCATGTTGAAGAATAATAATAATATTATGAGAATCATGATCTGTTACTTGTTGCGCTAAAGTTTCCAACCAAAAAGTTGAAGCTGCAGCAACACCAGCCAATGATATAGCAGGTCTAAGAAGATTACCTGAACACAGATAAGCTTTTCTTAGAAAGGATTCAATTTTCCTATCTAAAGGATCCTTAAACGAAGTACCATCTGACGTAGGAATAGTAGTACGTTTAGCAAGGGTAGAAATAGCCCCATCAACTCTAGGGATTTTGTCCCAAAATTCTAATCTGTCAGACGGCACAGGATATAATTGCTTAAAACGTTTAGAAGGAGTAAATAAATTACCCAATTTATCCCATTCTCTGGAAATTACTTCAGAAATAGCATTAGGAACAGGAAAAACTTCTGGAATAACCACAGGAGATTTAAAGACCTTATCTAAACGTTTAGAATTAGTATCAAGAGGACCAGAATCCTCAATTTCTAAAGCAATTAGTACTTCTTTAAGTAAAGAACGAATAAATTCCATTTTAAATAAATATGAAGATTTATCAGCATCAATCTCTGAGACAGAATCCTCTGAACCAGAAGAGTCATCAGAATCAGAATGATGATGTTCATTTAAAAATTCATCTGTAGAAAGAGAAGTTTTAAAAGATTTTTTATGTTTACTAGAAGGAGGAATAACAGACATAGCCTTCTTGATGGATTCAGAAACAAAATCTCTTATGTTATCAGGAACATTCTGAACCTTAGATGTTGAAGGAACTGCAACAGGCAATGGTACATTACTAAAGGAAATATTATCTGCTTTAACAAGTTTGTCATGACAATTAATACAAACAACAGCTGGAGGAATAGCTACCAAAAGTTTACAGCAGATACACTTAGCTTTGGTAGTTCCAGCACTAGACAGCGATTTTCCTGAAGTATCTTCTGACTCAGATGCAACGTGAGACATCTTGCAATATGTAAGAGAAAAAACAACATATAAAGCAAAATTGATCAAATTCCTTAAATGACAGTTTCAGGAATGGGAAAAAATGCCAATAAACAAGCTTCTAGCAACCAGAAGCAAAGAAAAAATGAGACTGAAATAATGTGGAGACAAAAGCGACGCCCATATTTTTTAGCGTCAAATAAGACGCCCACATTATTTGGCGCCTAAATGCTTTTTGGCGCCAAAAATGACGCCACATCCGAAACGCCGACATCTTTGGCACAAAAGGACGTAAAAAATGACGCAACTTCCGGTGACACGTATGACGCCGGAAACAGAAAAGATTTTTTGCGCCAATAAAGTCTGCGCCAAGAATGACGCAATAAAATGAAGCATTTTCAGCCCCCGCGAGCCTAACAGCCCACAGGGAAAAAAAGTCAAATTTTTAAGGTAAGAAAAAATGATTGATTCAAATGCATTATCCCAAATATGAAACTGACTGTCTGAAAATAAGGAATGTTGAACATCCTGAGTCAAGGCAAATAAATGTTTGAATACATATATTTAGAACTTTATAAACAAAGTGCCCAACCATAGCTTAGAGTGTCACAGAAAATAAGACTTACTTACCCCAGGACACTCATCTACATGTTTGTAGAAAGCCAAACCAGTACTGAAACGAAAATCAGCAGAGGTAATGGTATATAAATAAGAGTATATCGTAGATCTGAAAAGGGAGGTAAGAGATGAATCTCTACGACCGATAACAGAGAACCTATGAAATAGACCCCGTAGAAGGAGATCACTGCATTCAAAATAGGCAATACTCTCCTCACATCCCTCTGACATTCACTGCACGCTGAGAGGAAAACCGGGCTCCAACCTGCTGCGGAGCGCATATCAACGTAGAATCTAGCACAAACTTACTTCACCACCTCCATAGGAGGCAAAGTTTGTAAAACTGAATTGTGGGTGTGGTGAGGGGTGTATTTATAGGCATTTTGAGGTTTGGGAATCTTTGCCCCTCCTGGTAGGAATGTATATCCCATACGTCACTAGCTCATGGACTCTTGCTAATTACATGAAATAAATGAAGATTTATCAGCATCAACCTCTCAGACAGAATCCTCTGAACCAGAAGAACCATTATCAGAATCAGAATGATGATGTTCATTTAAAAATTCATCTGAAAAATGAGAAGTTTTAAAAGACTTTTTACGTTTACTAGAAGGAGGAATAACAGACATAGCCTTCTTAATGGATTTAGAAACAAAATCTCTTATGTTATCAGGAACACTCTGAGTATTAGATGTTGACAGAACAGCAACAGGTAATGTAACAGTACTAAAGGAAATATTATCTGCATTAACAAGTTTGTCATGACAAAACAGTACAAACAACAGCTGGAGGAACAGATACCATAAGTTTACAGCAGATACACTTAGCTTTGGTAGCTCCAGCCCCAGGCAGCGATTTTCCAGAAGTATCTTCTGACTCAGTTTCAACGTGGGACATCTTGCAATATGTAATAGAAAAAACAACATATAAAGCAAAATTGATCAAATTCCTTAAATGACAGTTTCAGGAATGGGAATAAAATGCCAGTGAACAAGCTTCTAGCAACCAGAAGCAATAAAAAATGAGACTTAAATAATGTGGAGACAATAGTGACGCCCATATTTTTTTTTAGCGCCAAAAATGACGCCCACATTATTTGGCGCCTAAATGCTTTTGGCGCCAAAAATGACGCCACATCCGGAACGCCGACACTTTTGCCGCAAAAGAACGTCAAAAATGACGCAACTTCCGGTGACACGTATGACGCCGGAAACAGAAAAAAAAATTTTGCGCCAAAAAAGTCAGCGCCAAGAATGACGCAATAAAATGAAGCATTTTCAGCCCCCGCGAGCCTAACAGCCCACAGGGAAAAAGTCAAATTTTTAAGGTAAGAAAAAAATTGATTTATTCATATGCATTATCCCAAATATGAAACTGACTGTCTGAAATAAGGAATGTTGAACATCCTGAGTCAAGGCAAATAAATGTTTGAATACATATATTTAGAACTTTATAAAAAAGTGCCCAACCATAGCTTAGAGTGTCACAGAAAATAAGACTTACTTACCCCAGGACACTCATCTACATGTTGTAGAAAGCCAAACCAGTACTGAAACGAAAATCAGCAGAGGTAATGGTATATAAATAAGAGTATATCGTCGATCTGAAAAGGGAGGTAAGAGATGAATCTCTACGACCGATAACAGAGAACCTATGAAATAGACCCCGTAGGAGGAGATCATTGAATTCAAATAGGCAATACTCTCCTCACATCCCTCTGACATTCACTGCACTCTGAGAGGAAAACCGGGCTCCAACCTGCTGCGGAGCGCATATCAACGTAGAATCTAGCACAAACTTACTTCACCACCTCCATAGGAGGCAAAGTTTGTAAAAACTGATTTGTGGGTGTGGTGAGGGGTGTATTTATAGGCATTTTGAGGTTTGGGAAACTTTGCCCCTCCTGGTAGGAATGTATATCCCATACGTCACTAGCTCATGGACTCTTGCTAATTACATGAAAGAAAAGGGCCTTTTTTTTCAAATATGTTTATTTTTGCATAGATAATAATAATACAATCATACGACAAATAGTTGTATCAAAATATATATGGTTACTTAATTATATTCTTCTGTAAACATATGCATTTTAAACATCAATATTACATCCCATTCTTTATATTGTCAGGTGATCTATCACAAGTGTGCATTTATTACAAAAATAGTAGTATGAGGAATCACTGTTCTCATCTATCTAGACATATTCAATACTGAGAGTGTGTTATCTTCAAATATTATCTCAAATCTATCAGCATTCTAGGATCCATAAACATAATCCAGATAAGGGAAAATAGGGAAGAGGTAAAACAAAAAAAAGAGGGGTTGGAAGAGAGGGAAAGAGAAAAAAAAAAAGATTTCTCTCTCTCCTTCCTCACTCTCCACCCCCCACCCATGATGGGAGGGGGGGGGGAAAGGGGGTGCTGCCAGTAAATTAAGCATGCCTGTATGTTGGAAGCCGGACATTTTCTTTCCCTTTTTCTCCTCCCTACTTGAGTGGTCGTTTAACTTTTTTTGCTCCCGCAAATAAAATTGAAATATATAGATACAAAAGCTTTATTCATTAAAACATTTTATTTTTGTTTTGAATGCCAATGGACAATAAAACACAATTCAAAATGTATTTTATTAAGCAATCATTTACTAATACATAGTATATGCGGATAAAGTCTTTCCAAAATATCTAAATTAACAGCATTTTCTTGTAATAAAAAAAAGCTAGAATTGAAAGACAAAATGAAATAATCTGATATATTTTACCTGTACAAATATAATTATATTCTTTTCAGTACATAAAATTTCAACTTTGAATAAGTTAAAAAGATCAGCATTCAACTAAAGATATGCTGTAATTGAGGTCATATCTCACAAATTATTTCAGGCTTGCTGGCAGGTACAGGCTGCATTAGGAAATGTCAGTCCTCAATGTGGTACACCCAAGCTGCTTTTAAAAAAGGCCTCTTTTGCATGCATGTATGAAGGAGATAAGATTTTGAGCAGTTATTTTTAATTGTAATCATTTTAAGTACTGTTTACAGTTTTTGAGTGCTAGTTCTCAACTATATCTTTAGTTGAAATAATTTTTTATTGCAGAACACACAAACAAATTTACATCACATATTAATCATCAAAAGGAGACCCCCCATCCCTCCCCTCCCTGATGAAGAGCTCTCCAGCTCAATGTCCTTTGTGCTTGCATTGATGTGATGTCCACTCAACTATATCTTTAAAGGGACACTATACCCAAACATTTTCTTTCATGATTAAGGTAGAGAATACAATTTTAAACAACATTCCAATTTACTTCTATTACCTAATTTGCTTCATTCTTTAGATATACTTTAAGGAAGAAATAGCAATGCACACAGTGAACCAATCACAGGAGGCATCTATGTGCAGCTACCAATCAGCAGCTACTAAGCATATCTAGATATGCTTTTCAGCAAAGAATATCAAGAGAATGAAGCAAATTAGATAATAGAAGTAAATTAGAAAGTTGTTTATAATTGTATGCTCTTTCTAAATCATGAAAGAAAAAATTTGGGTTTCATGTCCCTTTAAGCACGCTCTGGAGAGGGCAGGAAAAAAGGTTGTAATAACACAATGAAGTAGCACAGATCATTTGCTGGTTTAATTGTAATTGGAACACTCTGGCATAATAGAAGGTTACGCGTCAAATATAAGTGTCTTGAAGTTTAGATAAAGTGGAGAATGTGCATTATTTAAAACATTCTATAAAGTGGACGACAAATAAACAACTGTTCTTAATTGCAAAAAAGACCCAATTTCCCCAGGAGGCATCTACACAACTACAAAAAAGTGGCAAGCATTCTCATTATTATGACAGACAGTGGATATTAAAGGCAGATGCTACCAACCTTGAGCACACCCATCATCTCCCTATACAGGCGCAGACACCATCAAAATAATTGTCACTAATAAACCACCTGTTCTGAAGAAAGGGTGTAATTAAATAAGGGCATATTGGTGTGTCATGATGACAAGGTTAAGAACTACTGTTCTAGTGCTGTAGAACACAGCTCAACAACGGCATTAAAGTTGACAATAAAAAACAATTATAAACATATCAATAAAATAAAAAAATCACAATTAATTGCTTATTAATTTCTGAGGTTTCTTTTTTTTTCTAGAAAACCTGTTTTGATGTTAGACATTAAAGGCTGTGACACACTGCAAGTGGAGCGGCGCGCTGCGTGTAGATGCGAATGTGCGTGCTCAGTGTGTCTGCCTTTTCATCTCTGAGCACTCTGCTGTGTCAGATCGCATAGCTAGGCGTTCAGAGATGAAATATTTGAACTTCAGAAGCGATGCGGTGCGAAGCAGCTGCTTCGCCTCGTGCCGCATCGCTTGCTGTGTCACAGCCTTTACAAATTTCATTACCAAAGACAAAAACGGACCATAATTCAGCAGCTAACACATAACATTGTTATAAAGAAAATAGTTCACCAGTTTTAATAGAATATGGTTGGCATCTAATCGCAACATTGTCTGACTTTTACGGAATATTTATTGTACTCAATTTGGTAAAAAACAACATTGCAACATTTGTTCTAAACACCCCTTATAATTTACATAAGCAAATTGTAATTTCCTTATGCATCCTGGTCACAAGTGGCAACAGAAAACTGTGCTTTCAACTGTTTTATGTAGAGAATTCTTAAGTGCATTTATACCAGTGTACAAACATATACTGAGATCAGGAGGGGAGCAGAGGGCTACGAGGGGGAAACATGTCATGGGGACAGTTCTTATCTGTCAGTTCCTGAGGCGATTTGCCAAACAAGACAACATGCACAAGAAGTTGCATTCTCATGAGTGTTAGGAGAGCAGCAAATCATCCAAATGAAGAATGAATGAAGACAGAAGGGATGTCTGCAGGTCATCTGGGAAATAAGGATTGAGGACCTGGATTTAGATGGAGATCACATTATTCCTGTGACATATATTACAGGATTTAACATGACTACAGTAATTTTCTTTCTTTCTGAACTGATTTGACTCAAATTGATAGACACTTGGGGCATAGAATTTGAGGAAATATTTCTATTAAGATTTGAATAGAATCTCTGTATTACAACACACACACACACACATTAAAGAATAATAATCAGATGATCTGTTGCCTAAACAAGTAATGATTTGAAGGCCTACAGGTGAGTTGCTTAGTCACCAAAGCTGTGTTACTGTTTCCAAATGATTCTTCATTTACAAGAGGATCATTTTTGTCCTTAAACAATAAAATCTAACATTGACATATACATTTACTTTTCCCTTATGTATATTTTGCAAAGATGGAGAAAGCCCTTAAAAAAGATATACCATAAAAGTGTCCACCCCAATCTGAGCACAGGTGTTTTAATTTACACAAGTAAACCACATGATTAAATGCATATGAGGCACTTGATTGACAGGCAATCACGTGCAGTGTACGTATGCAGCACTGGTGGTTTCCTTATGCACTAGAATGTCACAAGTGTCCACTAGGTGCCAATCTTGGAGCTGAAAAAAGCTATGTACCTTTTTTAACCTTATATTGCAGATTTTGTTAAAACAGTGTGCTAAAGCCATACAGTGCAGAACACTATGTGCAAGAATCTTTAAAGGAGCATTAAAGTCAAAGTATTATTTGAGCAACAGAAATTAATAACACTATTGCAAAAGATCTGTATACAAGATAAAGGTTTTAAAAATAATTAAGACTAGACTAAAATTTTAATTGTTTTCCAGTCAACAGACACAGCCCTTTGAAAAGCGTCATTGTTTTACTTATCTTTTTTGCTGTGGCCAATTCGGGATTTAAATTACGGGAAAAGCAGGCAACGTTGTATCATTAATTTCATAATTAAAGGGAATAATTTTAAATTTAATAACCCTTTAATGACACACTTAATTTCATCTCTGTCAAAAACACAATCATATATTACCAAAAGTAAATTCTGAACCAATTAAAATAAGATAGGTCAGATTAAAAACAAACATTACCAGCTTCAAAATTTCTATATTTTAATTCAGATATAATAATCTCATAAAAAGTTTATAAAAGAACGAACTTCATGAACTCATTTTTTTTTTGAAGAGATGCTCCTTTTGTATGTGCTAGAAAGCAATTTCAGATATATACAAATTCCTTCTAATCAAAATAAAATAAAGGTTTGTTTAGAGTCAACAGGCAATAACTACTTTTATGACGTGAGAAAAGTACAGAATTCTTGGACCTTTTATGAGATGGGACAAACCCTATAATGTACCACGATGTGCACCACAATCACAATGTTTTGTTAATAGTTTTAGCAGCTGGACAATCTCAAAATGACTGTAAGACCACATCTGTTGCATCCTGAAGGCCATTATTGGAGAATTCTTTAAATCATTTCTGAAGACATCTGTGATCTTGAGGCAAAAAGGGAAGATCAGAAAGAAAAAAAAAAGACTAGCGTAAAGATTTGATAAACGGGTTATTTGAGAAGAAAAACAAAGGATATTGGAAATAAGCAAACCGAAGTAAGGAAAGATTTGGGAGGGATGGCATTAGCACATGGTTGCTGCTGATGAGCACAGATGTTTAGTCCTTGCCATAAAGCCGTCACTCTTGGCTAGCAGGAGCAATTTCCACAGCCCTTTACATTATTAATAATCTCCTCTTGCAGCTTCTTCCTCTCTTCATCCTTAGACATTTCTTGGCTGCTCTTTTCTACCTTCTGGCTGTTATTGTTAAGGACTCTATTGCTCTGCGTATGCCACAGTTCTGAGTACAAGCTGCTGGGGTTGGCCAAGAGTCCAAAGTGTGTTCCCCGCTCTGCAACTTTACCCTGGAAGAGACACAAGGTTGTCAGGCAGTTCAAGTACATGACATTATTGTTAATAGTAAGCATAGCAGGTTTGTGTATGTATGTGTATATATATATATATATATACACATATATACACACACACACACACACATATATATATATATATATATACACACATATATATATAAAAACAAAAATAGTCAGCGCTTGAAGTATATGTATAAACTGCTATTCACAATATATATTCTCATCCACTAGTAAGAATAAATATTTTTATATAGATGTATATATATGTGTGAAACAATGTACAGTTTGTGTAACTAGCAGTCTTATTCAGTCTGTGGATGTACAATATTCCATATAGTCCACAAAACTAGTTCCCGTGTGCTATAGGTGTGGGCAGCCCGTCTGGTATAAAGATGATCCCCCGCAAGGTGAGGTTCCTCTCGATTTGTCTGGAAAAGTATAGAAAGAGACAGGCGCACAGGGGCACACTTCGTGTAATACGTTCACAATCAGTGTATAAATAACAGCGGGGGAATTATCCGCGCTCACCTGGTGTACCCTCAAGTAGTGAGGTACTTTAAATGCACTTCTGTTGTTGTACTCTGTTCCTTTGCTCCCTTTTCGTTTGTCCACACTCCTTCAGTGTTTGGTGTGTCTCCAGTGGGTCACCGTTGTCCGTTTCCAGTGGTTTAGGGAGTAAGGGGATATTATATGTATAGATGTGTGTGTCTAATCTATATCTCTCAATTGACCACACTGTACACTATAATATAGCAGAGTTTAAAACCATAGATTTATTTGATAGTTTAAAAAGACACACTTGTCTTTTAAAAGTTCAAGGTGAACAGATATATTTACAAGTAGACAAACATGTATACAGTAATGAGCCGTAGTGCAGACCAGTTACCAGATCCTTATACAAAAGGTCCGTTTACAAGTACACACTAAATTGCTCCACAAGTAGATAACAGTTAAAAATCCAAGATACACAGTTAGGGAGCACCAAAGGCTTAAATCGGAGCTATCTTCCTATATTTGTAGCGTAGCAGCCGATTACCTTATGCAGCTCCGTGTGTGTTGTGCACTCAATGCGTGCATATGTGACGTGTGGCGGGGGGCGGAGCCTAACGCGTTTCGTAACCAATGGGTTACTTCATCAGAGGTGTGGGCCGCCCCCCAACCTAGCTCTATAAGTGCGTGTGGCTGTGGCTGATTGGCCAAATACTAGCCCCTCTATCGCCATTTTGTTTGTGGGCAAGCGACATTAATGTTATTATAATACGCTACTAAACCCAATAATAGTAATCCTCATATGTGAACCATGTGTTTCTAAAACATACCAATCTAATAGTGTTTCATAATTGATACGCTTATTTTCAATACCATTTGCGCTTCTACAAATTCGAGTGTCTGGCTCAAAAAAGGATACTTCAAAGAACAAGGTGTTACTTGTTATTATTAAAAATGAGGATATATAAAAGCAAACATCATAAACATTACGTAATATTATTACTATAATTCTAAATGGAACATTGTTTAAAATGTATAAATAGATAAGTACAATGTTACAGAGATATTTTATATATACTTATTGTTTTTACCTCATATAAATCTGTTTGTTTTATGTATTTAAAAGTATAAAAACATCACTTAACTGACCCTAGATTTTAAAAATGGGGTTTATAAAATGCATATATGGAAGATAGATGAAAATGAACCAAGTTAGTGTTTAAGAAGAACCCCCAAAGTTATATATGTCACTGATTACAAAAAGGCTGCTAGGTCAATATCTCTATTTAACCCATTGGGTTCTAAGGTTCCCAGTTTGTGAATCCAAACCGTCTCTTTTTTTCGTAGCTCCAAAAGTCTACTAACTCCTCTATTGCCTTGGTGTACTTGTTCTATAGCCTTAATAAAAAATGCATCCTTATTTTTGTTATGAATATTCGTAAAATGGTTTATGAGAGGATTTTTGAGGGTTCCCGCTTCTATATTTTTCATATGATCCAAACAGCGGATTTTTAAACCCCGTGTCGTGCGTCCAATGTACCTTTTTGGGGTGCTGCACGTACACTCCAACATATAGACTACATGATCAGATCTACAATTCAGTAGACCTTTGATCGGATATTTTTCTCCATCTTTTCCACAGTCTATAAATTTATTGAAGTTTTTATTTTTATGTGTATGTGCACAACACACACAGTTTTTTCTTGCACACTTAAAAAAACCTTGTATATTGGTAATCTGACCTTTGAGTTGTTTCTCTGTTTTTTTAGTTTTCTGTATGTCACTAGGTGCTAAGAAATTTTTTAGATTTTTATTTTTCTTGTACGTAACATTTGGTCTATTACCTATAGTGTCTTTCAATATTGGGTAATTTTTCAGTATTGACCAGTTTTTCTGTAAAATGTGTTTAATCTTCCAGTGGCCCTCATTGAATGTTGTTACAAAATTAATTTTAGTGTCTCTTTTTTGTTTCACCCTTACTGTATCAGGTGTTAAAGATGGTAGTGTTTGTATTTGTTGGTTGTTGCCATGTACTAATGTTTTTCTGTCTAGTTTGATTGCTTTATCATATGCTTTTTGGATAGTTTTAGTTGGATAATGTTTTTCTGTAAACTTCTCTTTAAGACTTTTTGCCTCTATTTCAAAGTTACTCATGTCTGTGCAATTTCGCCTCAATCTCTGAAACTGCTCGAATGGGATATTTTCTATCCATTTTGGATGATGGCTGCTGCGTGCATCTAAATAGCCGTTAGTGTCAGTGGATTTTCTATATAGCTTGCTGCATATGTTCCCATTTGATACGTATAGAGTGACATCTAGAAAGTCAATAGATGAGATTTCTATTCTTTGTGTAAAAGTGAGATTCATGCAGTTAGCATTTAGCTCTTGTACATACATATCCCATGAATTAATCTCTCCATCCCAAATGACCAGGATGTCATCTATGAAACGATGCCAGAACACAACATTTTTATGTTTAAATTCAGAATTATAAACCATATCCTCCTCAAATATACCCATATATAAGTTAGCAAAGTTGGGCGCAAACTTTGTACCCATGGCTGTCCCTGTACTTTGCAGGTAATATTTGCCATCGAATTTAAAATAATTATTCTGTAGGATATATCTAATGGATTCTAATACAAAGTTCCTCTGATCGGGAGCAATCTGATTTGCATTGTCTAATGATCTCTTAATAGCACTTATCCCTTGATCATGAGGGATAGATGTATACAATGCTGTTACATCGAGCGTAGCCCATTTGTAAGTGGGCTTCCATTCTAGTCCTTCTATGATTTGAAGGAGATGAGGGGGTATCTCTGAGGTATGATTTGAGATTGAGTACCATAGGTTTTAAAAACCGATCCACATATTCAGATAGTCTAGATGTAATTGAATCTATTCCTGAAATAATGGGCCTACCAGGTGGTTTTGTTAGGCTCTTGTGGATCTTTGGTAGGTAATAAAATATTGCCATTTTAGGTTCATCATTTGATAGATATTTTCTCTCTCTATCTGAAAGTACTCTATTTTGGTAGCCAGAATTTATGTGTTCCATATATGTTCTCAAAAATAAGGGTGTGGGGTCACTTCTCAGGGTTACATATGTGTTATTATCAGAGAGTTGGCGATTAGCTTCCTCTAAATAGTCTTTCCTGTCTAAAATGACAATGCCTCCTCCCTTGTCAGCCTCCCGGATCACAATCTGTTCATTATCCATTAGTGTTTTTAACACATTTTTCTCTCTTATACTCATGTTATGTTTCTGGACTTTGTAATTGCTGCACAGTTCCATACAGTCTTGAATGACCCTATCCTTAAACATAGTTATATATTTTCCCTGTGATTGAACAGGGAAAAAAATGGACTTGGGTCTTAGGCCACTATTAATAATACTTAGTTCATTTGAGTCATATTCTGATCCCAAATAGTTATTAGATTCCATTAGTGAGTGGTGAATATTTCCATTCTCTAAATCCATTAAGGCTTCTAATGTTTCTAAGTCTGATTGTGTGAGGCCACAGTGTGGTCAATTGAGAGATATAGATTAGACACACACATCTATACATATAATATCCCCTTACTCCCTATACCACTGGAAACGGACAACGGTGACCCACTGGAGACACACCAAACACTGAAGGAGTGTGGACAAACGAAAAGGGAGCAAAGGAACAGAGTACAACAACAGAAGTGCATTTAAAGTACCTCACTACTTGAGGGTACACCAGGTGAGCGCGGATAATTACCCCACTGTTATTTATACACTGATTGTGAATATATATATATATATATATATATATATATATATATATATATATATATATATATATAACCTTTGGGGACATAACCAATATATTACAGGTGGAAGTTTTAACAGGCAAAAGCAGGTATTAGATGACAAAATGAAGGCATATGAGTTATTTGTAAACAAATGAATACACTTAATCAGGTAAAATGGATTATTGGAAACACATTAAACAGGAGAACACTTTACAGTACAAAGGCCCTTTAAATCTGACAACATTTATTAGTCCCCTTATTGCAAATGCATGTATGTCACAGGATGAAAAGGAAAAGAACCTAGTAAATAATTCTCACCTGGTGAGACAATTACATTTAACATGGTGGGGAAAAAAAAGACACAAATGAAAAACATGTTGATAAACATGGAAGAAATTTTTACATAAAATAAAATCTCTCTCTTACAAACTTTGCAGATGCTTAATGCCCACTGGTAGTGAGAATACATAATTTATATCTTACCCGATAAATTAATTTCTTTCATGGTGGCGAGAGTCTACAACCTGTTACGTATGGGATATACATTCCTACCAGGAGGAGGAAAAATTTCCCAAACCCCAAAAGACTATAAAACCCCTCCCACCTCACTCATACCTTAGTTTGACGTATAGCCAAGTGGTGAGGTGTTTACAAGGAGTAAAAGCCAAATTAGGAGCTGGAAGACAAAAAAAAAAGCTTAAACAAAAAATAATCCCAAACAGGTGGGGGTTCGTGGTCTCTCACCACAATAAAATAAATTAATTTATCGGATAAGATATAAATAATGTTTTCTTCCAAATAGGTTGCGAGAATCCACGACCTGTTAGGTGTGGGATAGAATACCCAAGATGTGAAAGTCCACAAGTAAAAATAAAGGGAGGGATTAAAATAAAAGCTTTTTTCGCTGAGAAATTAAATCCATAATCAATATGTCTTTTATGACAAACACAATATATAGGCACACTGCTTGAAGGACTTTTCTGACGAAGCAAAAACATCAAAATGGTAAAATTTTGTAAAGGTATGCAGAGAAGAGCAAGTGGCCGCTTTGCAAATTTGATCAACTGAAGCCTCATTCTTGAAAGCCCAAGATGTGGCAATCAATCTAGTAGAATGAGCTGTAATACTCTGTGATTGAGGCTGACCCGCCCCCAAATAAGCTTTGTGAATCAAAAATTTCAACCAAACAGCTTAAAAAATAGTAGAGGCTTTCTGGCCTGAGGGCCAGAAAAAAGAACAGACAAACTAGAAGTCTGTCTGAAATCCTTGGTAGCGTCAACATAATATTTCAATGCTCTAGCAACATCCAAAGAATTTAAAGATCTTTCAGAAGCATTTTTTGGATCAGGACAGTAATAGGGAACACAAATGTCCCTATTAATGTTGTGTGAGGAAATAACTTTAGGTAAAAAATTAAATGTAGTCCGCAAAACAGCTTTATCTTTATCGAATATAAGATAAGGAGACTCACAAGACAGCAGACATATCAGAAACTCTTCCATGAAGGTCGTTTAAAGTCCAATTAATGCATAGGCTCAAAAGGAGGAGCCTGTAAAACTTTTAATACTAGGTTAAAACACCAAGGAGTAGAAATCGGCCTAATATGTTTAATCCAAATTAAAGCCTGAACAAAACAATGGACATCAGGAAGGTTAGCAATCTTCCTATAAAATAATAAAGAAAGAGCAGAGATTTGTTATCTACACCATTCTGCAAAAACTAAAAAAATACTAGGAATTCTAAAAGAATGCCAGGAATAATCATGGTTGATACACCATGAAATAAAAGTTTTCCATACTTTGTGATAAATATTCCTATTGTGTATGATGGTGCGCGAAATCCACGAGTATATTATGCATCAGATTAGACGCACGCATTTGAAAAACATAATTTATGTAAGAACTTACCTGATAAATTCATTTCTTTCATAGTGGCAAGAGTCCATGAGCTAGTGATGTATGGGATATACATTCCTACCAGGAGGGGGCAAAGTTTCCCAAACCTCAAAATGCCTATAAATACACACATACCTTAGTTTAATGTATAGCCAAGTAGTGATGTGTAAAAAGGAGTAAAAAAGCATACAAAAAGAGGAACTGGAAAAAATGTGCTTTTATACAAAAAAACATAACCACCATAAAAAGGGTGGGCCTCATGGACTCTTGCCAATATGAAAGAAATGAATTTATTAGGTGAGTGCTTACATAAATTATGCTTTCTTTCATGTAATTGGCAAGAGTCCATGAGCTAGTGACGTATGGGATAGAAATACCCAAGATGTGGAAGTCCACAGAAGAGTCACTAGAGAGGGAGGGATAAAATAACAACAGCTATTTCCACTGAGAAATTAAATCCACACAATAATTAAGTTTTTCTAAAATAAATTAAATCAAAAGCAGTAAAATCAAACTGAAACAGCTGCCTGAAGAACTGTTTCTACAAAAGACTGCTTCAGAAGAAGCAAATACATCAAAATGGTAAAAACAATAAAAGTATGCAAAGAAGACCAAATTACTGATTTGCAAATTTGATCAACCTAACTAAGCTTCATTCTGAAAAAGCCCAAGAAATGGCGACTGAACTTGGTAGAATGAGCTGTAAATCTCTGAGGCAGAGCCTGTCCTGCCTCCAAATAAGCCTTGAAAAACGAAAGCTTTAATCAAGATGCCAAAGAAATGGCAGAGGCTTCCTAACCTTTTCTGGAACCAGAAAAACAGCAAATAGACTAGAAGTCTTCTGAAATCCTAGTAACCCCGATATAGAATTATAAAGCTCTTACCACATCCAAAGGATGTAAAGAACTCTCAAAGAATTCTTTAGGATTAAGACAAAAAGAAGGTCAACAATTTTTCTACTCATGTTGTTCAAATTCACAACCTTAGGAAAAAAGAAGTCCACAAAACAACTTACCTAGATGAAAAAAATCAGATAAGAAAACACACAAGAGAGCTGATACATCAGAAATTCTTGTAGCAGAAGAGATAGTCAAAAGAGACAACACTTTCCAAGAAAGTGGATAATCTTCAAAGAAAATAAAGGCTCAAAAGAAAAGAGCCTGCAAAATCTTTAAACCAAATAAGACTCCAAAAAGGAGAAATTAATAAACGAACAGGCTTGATACCAACCAAAGCCTGAACAAAACAGTGAATTTTAGGAAGTTTAAACAAACTTTCTAGAAAACAACACAGAAAAAACAGAGATTTGTCCCTTCAAAAAATTTGCAGACAAACGTATCCAAACCAGCCTGAAAAACTGTAAAATCCTAGGAATTCTAAAAGAAAACCAAGAGAATTTATGAGAAGAACACTATAAAATATAGGTTTTCCAAACCTGAGAATACATGTTTCTTGAAACAATCTAATAAGCCTGCAACATAGCGATAAAAAGAAAAACCTCTATGACTGAACACTAATCAATTTCCATACCCCCACATTAGTAATTTGAGATCCCGATAGAAAAATAGCCCCTAAAACAAAAGGGTTGGTCAAAGAGAAAGCGGCCAAGGATGGCAACTGGACATCCGAACAAGATCCACATACCAAACCTGTGAGACCATGCTGATGCTATCAGAAACACATGACACTGTTCCAATATGATCTTGGAAATCACCTTTGGAAGAAAAAAACAGAGGCGGAAAGATGTAGTCAGGTTGCAAAACCAAGACACTGCTAATGCATTCACCATCTCCACCTGAGGATCACTGGGCCTGAAAAGGAACCTGGGAAATGTAGAAAACACATCTGTATAGAGACACCACTCTCCCGGATGTAAAGACTGACGACTGAGATAATCCACCTCCCAAATGTCTAAAATTGCAGAAAATAGACAGGAGATGAATTCCATGTAAGAACGTATTCAAGATACTTCTTAGTTGCTAAGGAACTACAAGTCCCTATTGTTGATTGGCATATGCCACAGTTGTGATATTGTCTGTCTGAAAGCAAAAAATTAAAAAGTTCTCCTAAAAGAGACCAAGCCTGAAAGAGCTCTGAAAAATAGCAGAGTTTTCTAAAAAACCTCGCCTCTTGAAGTTTCCAAACCCCTTGTGCTGTCAAAAAGACCCTTCCCAACCTGTAAGACTTGCATCCATTAAGAATACAGTCCAGGAAGGATGAACAAAAGCCCCCTGAATAAAACAATGATAGACTAATCACCAAAATAGAGAGAGTAGAGAGTTAGGATTTAAAAATATCAACTGTGATATCTAAAAACAAACGCTGTATCATTGATTCAGTATGCAAAGCAAAAAGAGATCTCAAATGAAAAACGAGCAAAGGGAACCACGCTCGATGCTGCAGTTATGAGACCTAAAACTTCCATGCACATAGCCATTGAAAGAAAAGTTCTAGACTGTAAGTTAGACAGGCCAACGCCAATTACAATTGACTTTTGTCCAATAAAGACAAAGACATGAACACAGAATCCATCTAGAAATCCAAAAAGAAGTGACCCTTGTCTGAGGAATCACAAAACTCTTAGGTAAATTAAATCCTCTAACCATGTCTTGAAGAAACAAAACTTAGTTGATTAATGAGGATTCCACGAAAAGATAAGTCCATATATTTGAATACTGCTCTTTCATATGTATGTATTGGGTACTTGTAAAGTGCGTCTAATCATCTTTAATAAAAGAAAGGTTTAAGCTAATACCAAGCTACCATCCAAATAAGGGAGCACCACAATACCCTACAGTCTGAAGACAGAAAGAAGGATACCAAGAACCTTTGAAAAGATTCATAAAGCTGTCACTAAACATAACGGAGAAGTGACAAATTGGTAAAGCTTAAAAAGAAAATCTCAGAATCCACAAGTGGTCTGAATGAAATAAAATATGAGGATAAACATCCTGAAAAAATGGAGTGGACATGAAATGACCTTAACAAATAGGCATTATAGTCCTTATAATCGCCAACTTAAAAGTTGAGACTCTAATAAAACAATATAAAAGTCTTTAGATCCAAGAATGGACTGAATAAACCTTTCTTCTTAGAGACAAAGAATAAAATTGAATAGAAACCCAAATCCTGTTCCTGCAAAGAGAACTGGCATAATCACTACTGAAAAAAATTCACAGAGTGTACTGAGAAAGATTCTTTCCATAGGAGGTTTCATTCTAAAAATCTATTCAAACCCTAAGAATAATATAGAATTTGTTCATCCAAAAACAATTTAATCTGCCCCCACCAGAAGGACTGGTTTGATAACCGCACCTTCATGCAGTCTAATAACTAGTAATTATATATAGTAATTATATAGTTTTTTTCTCCCAGAAGGATACAAAAAAATGCTTTTTCAGTGCTTACACTCTGAGTTAACCAAATTAGCAGCTGAAAAAAACAGTAGTTATTATTACCCAAATAAATGGTAAACAATAAATTGACCACAAAGGCCAAAGGGCTGTATTAACCCTACCGGGAAATTAATCTATGACCCTTGGATCTAGAACAAGTGTTTGTAGTCAGGACTTTCACCAACTGGTCTACATCATCGGACTAAAAGTAGGGCAGAGAAAAACTCTAAACCTCCAGAAATAGTGGAGATAATTGAAATCGAATAAATTATTATCCTAACAAGAGAGAGATAATAAAATATATTTGAAATCATAATAATATAGTAAACATAATTAAATGAATACTTGAGAATATGAAACTGCTTATGCTAACTGTTCAACAAAGGAACACAGATAAAGCTGAGCTAAAAATTTAAACAGTACGTGAATATGCTCTACTAAGGTTATATTCAAATTCTAAAGAATCCTGAAAACAAGTATCAATTTCCATAGAAATATTAGTACAGTCCCAAGAGGGAATCAGGATAACCATTCTCTAGAATATAATACAGATAGTATATTGAATAGTAAAAAACTCAAAAGCAAAAATGTTAAAAACCAGACTTGAAAAGGATTAACATAGTTAATAGGAGGACTAGACTCCTAAAAGCTATAGATAGAAAAATTTCCTTAAAGAACAAAAAAATGTTCAAATGAAAAATAAGGAGAATTTTTAACAAACTGTCTAATACAGGATCCTTTGAGAAAAACATAATTTATGTAAGAACTTACCTGATAAATTCATTTCTTTCATATTAGCAAGAGTCCATGAGCTAGTGACGTATGGGATATACATTCCTACCAGGAGGGGCAAAGTTTCCCAAACCTCAAAATGCCTATAAATACACCCCTCACCACACCCACAAATCAGTTTAACGAATAGCCAAGAAGTGGGGTGATAAGAAAAAAGTGTGAAAGCATAAAAAATAAGGAATTGATAATTGTGCTTTATACAAAAAAAATCATAACCACCACAAAAAAGGGTGGGCCTCATGGACTCTTGCTAATATGAAAGAAATTAATTTATCAGGTAAGTTCTTACATAAATTATGTTTTCTTTCATGTAATTAGCAAGAGTCCATGAGCTAGTGACGTATGGGATAATGACTACCCAAGATGGGGATCTTTCCACGCAATTGTCACTAGAGAGGGAGGGATAAAATAAAGACAGTCAATTCCGCTGAAAAATAATCCACACCCAAAATAAAGTTTAAATTATAAGCAGAAGATTCAAACTGAAACAGCTGCCTGAAGTACTTTTCTACCAAAAACAGCTTCAGAAGAAGAAAACACATCAAAATGGTAGAATTTAGTAAAAGTATGCAAAGAAGACAAAGTTGCTGCTTTGCAAATCTGATGAACCGAAGCTTCATTCCTAAACGCCCAGGAAGTAGAAACTGACCTAGTAGAATGAGCTGTAATCCTTTGAGGCGGAGTTTTACCCGACTCGACATAAGCATGATGAATTAAAGATTTCAACCAAGATGCCAAAGAAATGGCAGAGGCCTTCTGACCTTTTCTAGAACCGGAAAAGATAACAAATAGACTAGAAGTCTTTCGGAAATTCTTAGTAGCTTCAACATAATATTTCAAAGCTCTAACTACATCCAAAGAATGCAATGATTTCTCCTTAGAATTCTTAGGATTAGGACATAATGAAGGAACTACAATTTCTCTACTAATGTTGTTAGAATTCACAACCTTAGGTAAAAATTTAAAAGAAGTTCGCAACACCGCCTTATCCTGATGAAAAATCAGAAAAGGAGACTCACAAGAAAGAGCAGATAATTCAGAAACTCTTCTGGCAGAAGAGATGGCCAAAAGGAACAAAACTTTCCAAGAAAGTAATTTAATGTCCAAAGAATGCATAGGTTCAAACGGAGGAGCTTGAAGAGCCCCCAGAACCAAATTCAAACTCCAAGGAGGAGAAATTGACTTAATGACAGGTTTTATACGAACCAAAGCTTGTACAAAACAATGAATATCAGGAAGATTCGCAATCTTTCTGTGAAAAAGAACAGAAAGAGCAGAGATTTGTCCTTTCAAGGAACTTGCAGACAAACCTTTATCCAAACCATACTGAAGAAACTGTAAAATTCTCGGAATTCTAAAAGAATGCCAGGAAAAATGATGAGAAAGACACCAAGAAATATAAGTCTTCCAGACTCCAGTCTCCCTAGATACGGATTTACGAGCCTGTAACATAGTATTAATCACAGAGTCAGAGAAACCTCTTTGACTAAGAATCAAGCATTCAATCTCCATACCTTTAAATTTAAGGATTTGAGATCCTGATGGAAAAAAGGACCTTGTGACAGAAGGTCTGGTCTTAACGGAAGAGTCCACGGTTGGCAAGAGACCATCCGGACAAGATCCGCATACCAAAACCTGTGAGGCCATGCTGGAGCCACCAGCAGAACAAACTAGCATTCCTTCAGAATCTTGGAGATTACTCTTGGAAGAAGAACTAGAGGCGGAAAGATATAGGCAGGATGATACTTCCAAGGAAGTGACAACACATCCACTGCTTCCGCTTGAGGATCCCTGGATCTGGACAGATACCTAGGAAGTTTCTTGTTTAGATGAGAAGCCATCAGATCTATTTCTGGAAGACCCCACATTTGAACAATCTGAAGAAATACCTCTGGGTGAAGAGACCATTCGCCCGGATGTAATGTTTGGCGGCTGAGATAATCCGCTTCCCAATTGTCTATACCTGGGATATGAACCGCAGAAACTAGACAGGAGCTGGATTCCGCCCATACCAGAATTCAAGATACTTCTTTCATAGCCAGAGGACAGTCCCTCCTTGATGATTGATGTATGCCACAGTTGTGACATTGTCTGTCTGAAAACAAATGAACGATTCTCTCTTTAGAAGAGGCCAAGACTGAAGAGCTCTGAAAATTGCACGGAGTTCTAAAATATTGATCGGTAATCTCACCTCCTGAGATTCCCAAACCCCTTGTGCTGTCAGAGACCCCCAAACAGCTCCCCAACCTGTCAGACTTGCATCTGTTGAAATAACAGTCCAGGTCGGAAGAACAAAAGAAGCCCCCTGAACTAAACGATGGTGATCTGTCCACCACATCAGAGAGTGTCGTACAATCGGTGTTAAAGATATTAATTGAGATATCTTTGTGTAATCCCTGCACCACTGGTTCAGCATACAGAGCTGAAGAGGTCGCATGTGAAAACGAGCAAAGGGGATCGCGTCCAATGCTGCAGTCATAAGACCTAGAATTTCCATGCATAAAGCTACCGAAGGGAATGATTGTGACTGAAGGTTTCGACAAGCTGATATCAACTTTAGACGTCTCTTGTCTGTTAAAGACAGAGTCATGGACACAATCTATCTGGAAACCTAAAAAGGTTACCCTTGTCTGAGGAATCAATTAACTTTTTGGTAAATTGATCCTCCAACCATGATCTTGAAGAAACAACACAAGTCGATTCGTATGAGATTCTGCTAAATGTGAAGACTGAGCAAGTACCAAGTAATCGTCCAAATAAGGAAATACCACAATACCCTGTTCTCTGATTACAGACAGAAGGGCACCGAGAACCTTTGTAAAAATTCTTGGAGCTGTAGCTAGGTAGAGCCACAAACTGGTAATGCTTGTCTAGGAAAGAGAATCTTAGAAACTGATAGTGATCTGGATGAATCGGAATATGCAGATATGCATCCTGTAAATCTATTGTGGACATATAATGCTCTTGCTGAACAAAAGGCAGGATAGTCCTTACAGTTACCATTTTGAATGTTGGTATCCTTACATAACGATTCAATATTTTTAGATCCAGAACTGGTCTGAAGGAATTCTCCTTCTTTGGTACAATGAAGAGATTTGAATAAAACCCCAGCCCCTGTTCCAGAACTGGAACTGGCATAATTACTCCAGCCAACTCTAGATCTGAAACACATTTCAGAAATGCTTGAGCCTTCGCTAGGTTTACTGGGACACGGGAAAGAAAAAATCTCTTTGCAGGAGGCCTTATCTTGAAGCCAATTCTGTACCCTTCTGAAACAATGTTCTGAATCCAGAGATTGTGAACGGAATTGAACCAAATTTCTTTGAAAAAACGTAATCTGCCCCATACCAGCTGAGCTGGAATGAGGGCCGCACCTTCATGTGGACTTGGGAGCTGGCTTTGGTTTTCTAAAAGGCTTGGATTTATTCCAGACTGGAGATGGTTTCCAAACTGATACCGCTCCTGAGGATGAAGGATCAGGCTTTTGTTCCTTGTTGTGACGAAAGGAACGAAAACGATTATTAGACCTAAATTTACCTTTAGATTTTTTATCCTGTGGTAAAAAAGTTCCTTTCCCTCCAGTAACAGTTGAGATAATAGAATCCAACTGAGAACCAAATAATTTATTACCCTGGAAAGAAAGGGAAAGCAGAGTAGACTTAGAAGACATATCAGCATTCCAAGTTTTAAGCCATAAAGCTCTTCTAGCTAAAATAGCTAGAGACATATACCTGACATCAACTCTAATGATATCAAAGATGGCATCACAAATAAAATTATTAGCATGTTGTAGAAGAATAATAATGCTATGAGAATTATGATCTGTTACTTGTTGCGCTAAAGCTTCTAACCAAAAGGTTGAAGCTGCAGCAACATCCGCTAAAGATATAGCAGGTCTAAGAAGATTACCTGAACACAAGTAAGCTTTTCTTAGAAAGGATTCAATTTTCCTATCTAAAGGATCCTTAAAGGAAGTACCATCTGCCGTAGGAATAGTAGTACGCTTAGCAAGAGTAGAGACAGCCCCATCAACCTTAGGGATTTTGTCCCAAAATTCTAATCTGTCAGATGGCACAGGATATAATTGCTTAAAACGTTTAGAAGGAGTAAAAGAATTACCCAAATTATTCCATTCCCTGGAAATTACTTCAGAAATAGCACCAGGGACAGGAAAAACTTCTGGAATAACTACAGGAGATTTAAAAACCTTATCTAAACGTTTAGATTTAGTATCAAGAGGACTAGAAACCTCAATTTCTAATGCAATTAGGACTTCTTTAAGTAAAGAACGAATAAATTCCATTTTAAATAAATATGAAGATTTATCAGCATCAACCTCTGAGACAGAATCCTCTGAATCAGAAGAAACAATATCAGTATCAGAATGATGATGTTCATTTAAAAATTCATCTGAAAAATGAGAAGTTTTAAAAGACTTTTTACGTTTACTAGAAGGAGGAATAACAGACATAGCCTTCTTAATGGATTTAGAAACAAAATCTCTTATGTTATCAGGAACACTCTGAGTATTAGATGTTGACGGAACAGCAACAGGTAATGTAACAGTACTAAAGGAAATATTATCTGCATTAGCAAGTTTGTCATGACAAACAGTACAAACAACAGCTGGAGGAACAGATACCAAAAGTTTACAGCAGATACACTTAGCTTTGGTAGCTCCAGCACCAGGCAGGGATATTCCAGAAGTATCTTCTGACTCAGCTTCAACGTAGGACATCTTGCAATATGTAATAGAAAAAACAACATATAAAGCAAAATTGATCAAATTCCTTAAATGACAGTTTCAGGAATGGGAAAAAATGCCATAGAACAAGCTTCTAGCAACCAGAAGCACAAAATAATGAGACTTAAATAATGTGGAGACAATAGTGACGCCCATATTTTTTAAGCGCCAAAAAAGACACCCACATTATTTGGCGCCTAAATGCTTTTGGCGCCAAAATGACGCCACATCCGGAACGCCGACACTTTTGGCGCAAAAAACGTCAAAAATGACGCAACTTCCGGCGACACGTATGACGCCGGAAACAGAAAAAAATTTTTGCGCCAAAAAAGTCCGCGCCAAGAATGACGCAATAAAATGAAGCATTTTCAGCCCCCGAGAGCCTAACAGCCCACAGGGAAAAGTCAAATTGATAAGGTAAGAAAAAATGATTTATTCATATGCATTATCCCAAATATGAAACTGACTGTCTGAAATAAGGAATGTTGAACATCCTGAGTCAAGGCAAATAAATGTTTGAATACATATATTTAGAACTTTATATAAAAGTGCCCAACCATAGCTTAGAGTGTCACAGAAAATAAGACTTACTTACCCCAGGACACTCATCTACATGTAGTAGAAAGCCAAACCAGTACTGAAACGAGAATCAGTAGAGGAAATGGTATATATAAGAGTATATCGTCGATCTGAAAAGGGAGGTAAGAGATGAATCTCTACGACCGATAACAGAGAACCTATGAAATAGACCCCGTAGAAGGAGATCACTGCATTCAAATAGGCAATACTCTCCTCACATTCACTGCACGCTGAGAGGAAAACTGGGCTCCAACCTGCTGCGGAGCGCATATCAACGTAGAATCTAGCACAAACTTACTTCACCACCTCCATAGGAGGCAAAGTTTGTAAAACTGATTTGTGGGTGTGGTGAGGGGTGTATTTATAGGCATTTTGAGGTTTGGGAAACTTTGCCCCTCCTGGTAGGAATGTATATCCCATACGTCACTAGCTCATGGACTCTTGCTAATTACATGAAAGAAAAGAAACCTTCATCAGTAGAATAAATGTAAAGGGATAGTAAACACCAGAATTTTTGTTGTTTAAAAAGGTAGATAATCCCTTTATTAGCCATTCCCCAATTTTGCATAACCAACACAGTTATAATAATATACTTTTTACCTCAGTAATTACCTTGTGTCTATGGCTCTGCAAACTGCCCCTTTATTTCAGTTCTTTTGACAGACTTGCATTTTTAGCCAATCAGTGCTTGCTCCTAGGAGCTTCACGTGCCTGAGCTCAATGTTATCGAGATGAAACACATGAACGCCCTCTAGTGGTGAAAAACTGACAAAATGCTTTCAGATTAGAGGTGGCCTTCAAGGTCTAAGAAATTAGCATATATACCTCCTAGATTTAGCTTTCAACTAAGAATACCAATAGAACAAAGCAAAATTGGTAATAAAAGTAAATTGGAAAGTTGTTTAAAATTACATGCCCTATTTAAATCATGAAACTTTTTTTTTTACTGGACTGTCCCTTTAAGTATGCTGTAGGTCAGAACAAAATTAATTAAATCTTAATTTTGAAAAGACCTCGTAAGTTTACTTAAAGGCATAATAGCAGTCATAACCTTTTATGATATAAGCAACATGTGATGTTTGCAGATGAAATCAAGTACATGAACTGAATATGTAAAAAACAGTAAATGTTATTGTACATGTAGAAACATTGCTAGCATAAAACATGATAAATAAATGCCACATAATTGCGCTGAAGAAATAACAACTTAAAAAATGAAAAGAACACACTTAGCTTTATAGAATTGTCTTCCAGGGCATCATAGTTTCTACAGTAACATCAGAGTCAGGATCAAAATGAGACATCTCGCAAAATGTAACAGAAAAAGAAAAATAACATTAGGCAAAACATTCAATTTCCACAATGTAACAGTTTCAGTAGAGAAAAACAAAAGCAGGCATAATAACCCTCAAAGGCTACCGACTATCCTTCTTATTAGACTATAAGAAAGGCAATATGTATAGTAGTAAGCGGAGCAGAAACTTTACTATCCGATTTATTAAATTTCCTCTAATGATTTCCCTTTAATATAGGGAAAAAACAGATAAAGCCACAGATACCATAAGACACCTGGGCAGCAAATCTGCAACAAATAACTCTTCCAGGAGAGTGACAGGAACTGCAGGGCACTGCATGTGACACCATAAAAAAGGGACTTGGGACGTTTGAGGAGAAGCTGTGGCATTAACCTGAACAGCATCATCCAGGGAGACATAAGGCTAAAATAATTTTGAAAATATTTAAAAATATTTAAAATGACGGTCACTTTAAAATTATATAGACTTGCTGGATCATAAAAATACTTAGGAACAGACCTAAGTTCCATCTTTAGCAAAAAAATCTTAATAGCAATTTTGATATTATTTGCTTATGTGAAGGGTTCTAACATAAACAAGATATATGTATGAGACCTATGAAACATTCCAAAAAATTGCACCATATCAGAGTAACGACAAATTCTTTCGATTTGTTCAATACAAACTCTTTTCCCTTGTTATTCACAGAATGCAAGATGATATAGGAGACAGTGTTTCATCGCTTTAATTTACACATTTTAAACCCAAATGTTCAATCAGCAGTGCCATAGCTTATAAATAGATACTCAGCTCAAAAGTTAAAGAGTCTATACAAGCTCTGTTGTATAATTACAGGGGAGAACCTGATTATGGAGCTAAAAACATAAATCTGGTTGACACTGTCTCGCAACACTACCAATTGCTTGGAAAAGAAAATGCTGCTCCGCTCTCGGTCGGAGAACAAGGCGGAGCTATCAAAAACTGCAATTCAATATGGCGCTTCTCCTGCCCGAGAGGAAGGAGGTGGGATCACTGAAACAACATGGAGATGAAGCGTGCAAACATTGCGTTTCATCCTGCCGCACAAAGCAATATTACAGCCTTATATTTTTTAAAAAACTCTGAACTAGTTACAGATATAAGTAAAATAAATAACATGCATCACACCGTGTCCTAAACGAGCGGAATAGAATACCCAACTCAGCGACATTGCTTCTCATAAGGCAATGTGTTTCCAGCTATGCAGTTCTTTAGAAATGGCGCCCTATGCACTCTCTTCATTATTAGAGGAAGCCCAAATAGAGATAAAAATCAAACAAAAACATAATTTATGTAAGAACTTACCTGATAAATTAATTTCTTTCATATTAGCAAGAGTCCATGAGCTAGTGACGTATGGGATATACATTCCTACCAGGAGGGGCAAAGTTTCCCAAACCTTAAAATGCCTAAAAATACACCCCTCACCACACCCACAAATCAGTTTAACGAATAGCCAAGAAGCGGGGTGAAAAGAAAAAAGTGCGAAAGCATAAAAAATAAGGAATTGGAATAATTGTGCTTTATACAAAAAAATCATAACCACCACAAAAAAGGGTGGGCCTCATGGACTCTTGCTAATATGAAAGAAATGAATTTATCAGGTAAGTTCTTACATAAATTATGTTTTCTTTCATGTAATTAGCAAGAGTCCATGAGCTAGTGACGTATGGGATAATGACTACCCAAGATGTGGATCTTTCCACGCAAGAGTCACTAGAGAGGGAGGGATAAAATAAAGACAGCCAATTCCTGCTGAAAATAATCCACACCCAAAATAAAGTTTAATGAAAACATAAGCAGAAGATTCAAACTGAAACCACTGCCTGAAGTACTTTTCTACCAAAAACTGCTTCAGAAGAAGAAAACACATCAAAAATGGTAGAATTTAGTAAAAGTATGCAAAGAGGACCAAGTTGCTGCTTTGCAAATCTGATCAACCGAAGCTTCATTCCTAAACGCCCAGGAAGTAGAAACTGACCTAGTAGAATGAGCTGTAATCCTTCGAGGCGGAGTTTTACCCGACTCGACATAGGCATGATGAAATAAAGATTTCAACCAAGATGCCAAAGAAATGGCAGAAGCTTTCTGGCCTTTTCTAGAACCGGAAAAGATGACAAATAGACTAGAAGTCTTTCGGAAAGACTTAGTAGTTTCAACATAATAATACAAAGCTCTAACAGCATCCAAAGAATGCAATGATTTCTCCTTAGAATTCATAGGATTAGGACATAATAAAGGAACCACAATTTCTCTACTAATGTTGTTAGAATTCACAACCTTAGGTAAAAAATTCAAAAGAAGTTTGCAGCACCGCCTTATCCTGATGAAAAATCAGAAAAGGAGACTCACAAGAAAGAGCAGATAATTCAGAGACTCTTCTGGCAGAAGAGATGGCCAAAAGAAACAAAACTTTCCAAGAAAGTAATTTAATGACCAAAGAATACATGGGTTCAAAAGGAGGAGCTTGAAGAGCCCCCAGAACCAAATTCAAACTCCAAGGAGGAGAAATTGACTTAATGACAGGTTTTATACGAACCAAAGCTTGTACAAAACAATGAATATCAGGAAGATTAGCAATCTTTCTGTGAAAAAGAACAGAAAGAGCAGAGATTTGTCCATTCAAGGAACTTGCGGACAAACCTTTATCAAAACCATCCTGAAGAAACTGATAAAATTCTCGGTATTCAAAAAGAATGCCAAGAAAAATGATGAGAAAGACACTAAGAAATATAAGTCTTCCAGACTCTATAATATATCTCTCTAGATACAGATTTACGAGCCTGTCACATAGTATCAATCACAGAGTCAGAGAAACCTCTTTGACCAAGAATCAAGTGTTCAAACTCCATACCTTAAAATTTAAGGATTTGAGATCCTGATGGAAGAAAGGACCTTGCGACAGAAAGTCTGGTCTTAACGGAAGAGTCCACAGCTGGCAAGAGGCCATCCGGACAAGATCCGCATACCAAAACCTGTGAGGCCATGCTGGAGCTACCAGCAGGACAAACGAGCATTCCTTTAGAATCTTGGAGAATACTCTTGGAAGAAGAACTAGAGGCGGAAAGATATAGGCAGGATGATACTTCCAAGGAAGTGATAATGCATCCACTGCCTCCGCCCGAGGATCCCGGGATCTGGACAGATACCAGGGAAGTTTCTTGTTTAGATGAGAAGCCATCAGATCTATTTCTGGGAGTTCCCACATTTGAACAATCTGAAGAAATACCTCTGGGTGAAGAGACCATTCGCCCGGATGCAACGTTTGGCGACTGAGATAATCCGCTTCCCAATTGTCTATACCTGGGATTTGACAGAATAGACAGGAGCTGGATTCCGCCCAAACCAAAATTCGAGATACTTCTTTCATAGCCAGAGGACTGTGAGTCCCTCCTTGATGATTGATGTATGCCACAGTTGTGACATTGTCTATCTGAAAACAAATGAACAACTTTCTCTTCAGAAGAGGCCAAGACTGAAGAGCTCTGAAAATTGCACGGAGTTCCAAAATATTGATCGGTAATCTCACCTCCTGAGATTCCCAAACCCCTTGTGCCGTCAGAGACCCCCACACAGCTCCCCAACCTGTAAGACTTGCATCTGTTGAGATTATAGTCCAGGTCGGAAGAACAAAGAAGCCCCCTGAACTAAACGATGGTGATCTGTCCACCACGTCAGAGAGTGTCGTATAATCGGTTTAAAGATATTAATTGAGATATATTTGTGTAATCCCTGCACCATTGGTTCAGCATACAGAGCTGAAGAGGTCGCATGTGAAAACGAGCAAAGGAGATTGCATCCGATGCGGCAGTCCTAAGACCTAAAATTTCCATGCATAAGGCTACCAAAGGGAATGATTGTGACTGAAGGTTTTGACAAGCTGATATCAATGTTAAACTTCTCTTGTCTGACAAGGACAGAGTCATAGACACTGAATCTATCTGGAAACCTAAAAAAGTTACCCTTGTCTGAGGAATCAATGAACTTTTTGGTAAATTGATCCTCCAACCATGATCTTGAAGAAACAACACAAATCAATTCGTATGAGATTCTGCGAAAATGTGAAGACTGAGCAAGTACCAAGATATCGTCCAAATCAGGAAATACCAAAACCCTGTTCTCTGATTACAGACAGAAGGGCACCGAGAACGTTTGAAAAAATTCTTGGAGCTGATGCTAGGCCAAACGGTAGAGCCACAAAACTGGTAATGCTTGTCTAAAAAGAGAATCTCAGAAACTAAAAGTGATCTGGATGAATCGGAATATGCAGATATGCATCCTGTAAATCTATTGTAGACATATAATGCCCTTGCTAAACAAAAGGCAGGATAGTCCTACAGTTACCATCTTGAATGTTGGTATCCTTACATAACGATTCAATATTGATAGATCCGGAACTGGTCTGAAGGAATTGACCTTCTTTGGTACAATGAAGAGATAGAATAAAACCCCAGCCCCTGTTCCAGAACTGGAACTGGCATAATAACTCCAGCCAACTCTAGATCTGAAACACATTTCAGAAATGCTGAGCCTTTGCTGGGTTTACAGGGACACGGGAAAGAAGAAAATCTCTTTGCAGGAGGCCTTAACTTGAAGCCAATTCTGTACCTTTCTGAAACAATGTTCTGAAACCAGAGATTGTGAACGGAATTGATCCAAATTTCTTTGAAGAAAACGTAATCTGCCCCATACCAGCTGAGCTGGAATGAGGGCCGCACCTTCATGGGTACTTAGGCGCTGGCTTTAGGTTTCTATAAGGCTTGGATATATTCCAAACTGGAAATGGTTTCCAAACTGATACCGCTCCTGAGGATGAAGGATCAGGCTTTTGTTCCTTGTTGTGAGGAAAGGAACGAAAACGATTATTAGACCTAAATTTACCTTAGATTTTTTATCCTTTGGTAAAAAAGTTCCCTTCCCTCCAGTAACAGTTGAGATAATAGAATCCAACTAAGAACCGAATAATTTATTACCCTGGATAGAAAGGGAAAGCAAAGTTGACTTAGAAGACATATTAGCATTCCAAGTTTTAAGCCATAAAGCTCTTCTAGCTAAAATAGCTAGAGACATATACCTGACATCAACTCTAATGATATCAAAAGATGGTATCACAAATAAAATTATTAGCATGTTATAGAATAAGTCAAAGAATGACGCAATAAAATGAAGCATTTTCAGCCCCCGCGAGCCTAACAGCCCACAGGGAAAAAGTCAAATTTTTTGACGCAACTTCAGCAAAAAAACGTCAAAAAATGACGCAACTTCCGGCGACACGTATGACGCCGGAAACAGAAAAAAATTTTTGCGCCAAAAAAGTCCGCGCCAAGAATGACGCAATAAAATGAAGCATTTTCAGCCCCCGCGAGCCTAACAGCCCACAGGGAAAAAGTCAAATTTTTTAAGGTAAGAAAAAATGATTGATTCAAATGCATTATCCCAAATATGAAACTGACTGTCTGAAAATAAGGAATGTTGAACATCCTGAGTCAAGGCAAATAAATGTTTGAATACATATATTTAGAACTTTATAAAAAAGTGCCTAACCATAGCTTAGAGTGTCACAGAAAAACAGAATTTATGTTTACCTGATAAATTACTTTCTCCAACGGTGTGTCCGGTCCACGGCGTCATCCTTACTTGTGGGATATTCTCTTCCCCAACAGGAAATGGCAAAGAGCCCAGCAAAGCTGGTCACATGATCCCTCCTAGGCTCCGCCTTCCCCAGTCATTCGACCGACGTAAAGGAGGAATATTTGCATAGGAGAAATCATATGATACCGTGGTGACTGTAGTTAAAGAAAATAAATCATCAGACCTGATTAAAAAACCAGGGCGGGCCGTGGACCGGACACACCGTTGGAGAAAGTAATTTATCAGGTAAACATAAATTCTGTTTTCTCCAACATAGGTGTGTCCGGTCCACGGCGTCATCCTTACTTGTGGGAACCAATACCAAAGCTTTAGGACACGGATGATGGGAGGGAGCAAATCAGGTCACCTAGATGGAAGGCACCACGGTTTGCAAAACCTTTCTCCCAAAAATAGCCTCAGAAGAAGCAAAAGTATCAAATTTGTAAAATTTGGTAAAAGTGTGCAGTGAAGACCAAGTCACTGCCTTACATATCTGATCAACAGAAGCCTCGTTCTTAAAGGCCCATGTGGAAGCCACGGCCCTAGTGGAATGAGCTGTGATTCTTTCAGGAGGCTGCCGTCCGGCAGTCTCATAAGCCAATCTGATGATGCTTTTAAGCCAAAAAGATAGAGAGGTAGAAGTTGCTTTTTGACCTCTCCTTTTACCAGAATAAACAACAAACAAGGAAGATGTTTGACTGAAATCCTTTGTAGCATCTAAATAGAATTTTAGAGCACGGACAACGTCCAAATTGTGTAACAAACGTTCCTTCTATGAAACTGGATTCAAAGAAGGTACAACTATCTCCTGGTTAATATTTTTGTTGGAAACAACCTTCGGAAGAAAACCAGGCTCAGTACGTAAAAACCACCTTATCTGCATGGACCAGATAGGGCGGAGAACACTGCAGAGCAGATAACTCAGAAACTCTTCTAGCGGAAGAAATTGCAACCTAAAACAAAACTTTCCAAGATAATAACTTAATATCTACGGAATGTAAGGGTTCAAACGGAACCCCTTGAAAAACTGAAAGAACTAGATTAAGACTCCAGGGAAGAGTCAAAGGTCTGTAAACAGGCTTGATTCTAACCAGAGCCTGAACAAACGCTTAAACGTCTGGCACAGCTGCCAGCCTTTTGTGAAGTAAAACAGATAAAGCAGAGATCTGTCCCTTCAGAGAACTCGCAGAAAATCCTTTCTCCAAACCTTCTTGTAGAAAGGAAAGAATCTTAGGAATTTTTATCTTGTTCCATGGGAATCCTTTAGATTCACACCAACAGATATATTTTTTCCATATATTATGGTAAATTTTTCTAGTTACAGGCTTTCTAGCCTGAATAAGAGTATCTATTACAGAATCTGAAAACCCACGCTTTGATAAAATCAAGCGTTCAAACTCCAAGCAGTCAGTTGGAGGAAAACCAGATTCGGATGTTCGAATGGACCCTGAATAAGAAGGTCCTGTCTCAAAGGTAGCTTCCATGGTGGAGCCGATGACACATTCACCAGGTCTGCATACCAAGTCCTGCGTGGCCACACAGGAACTATCAAGGTCACCGAAGCCCTCTCCAGATTGATCCTGGCTACCAGCCTGGGAATGAGAGGAAACGGTGGGAATACATAAGCTAGGTTGAAGATCCAAGGTGCTACTATTGTATCCAATAGAGTCGCCTTGGGATCCCTGGATTTGGACCCGTAACAAGGGACCATGAAGTTCTGACGAGAGGCCATCAGAACCATGTCAAAAAATGCCCCATAATTGAGTTATTTGGGCAAAGATTTCCAGATGGAGTTCCCACTCCCCCGGATGCTCCTCCATCGCCAGGGAACTCCTTGTTACCCCCTGATGGTTGATATATGTAACAGTCGTCATGATGTCTGATTGAAACCTTATGAACTTGGCCTTTGCTAGTCGAGGCCAAGCCTTGAGAGCATTGAATATCGCTCTCAGTTCCATTATGTTTATCGGGAGAAGAGAGTCTTCCCGAAACCATAGACCCTGAGTTTTCAGGGGTTCCCAGACCGCGCCCCAGCCCACCAGACTGGCGTCGGTCGTGACAATGACCTATTCTGGTCTGCGGAAGCTCATTCCCTGTGACAGGTTGTCCAGGGTCAGCCACCAACGGAGTGAATCTCTGGTTATTTGATCTACTTGTATCGTCGGAGACAAGTCTGTATAATCCCCATTCCACTGTCTGAGCATGCACAGGTGCAATGGTCTTAGATGAATTCGTGCAAAAGGAACTATGTCCATTGCCGCAACCATCAAACCTATTACTTCCATGGACTGCGCTATGGAAGGAAGAAGAACAGAATGAAGTACCTGACAAGAGCTTAGAAGTTTTGATCTTCTGGCCTCTGTCAGAAAAACCTTCATTTCTAAGGAAACTATTATTGTTCCCAAGAAGGGAACTCTTGTTGACGGGGACAGAGAACTTTTTTCTATGTTCACTTTCCACCTGTGAAATCTGAGAAAGGCTAGGACAATGTCCGTATGAGCCCTTGCTTTTGACAGAGACGACACTTGAATCAGGATGTCGTCCACGTAAGGTACTACTGCAATGCCCCTTGGTCTTAGCACCGCTAGAAGGGACCCTAGTACCCTTGTGAAAATCCTTGGAGCAGTGGCTAATCCGAATGGAAGTGCCACAGGTAATGCTGGTCCAGAAAGACGAACCATAGGAACCGAAAATGTTCCTTGTGGATAGGAATACGTAGGTACGCATCCTTTAAGTCCACCGTGGTCATGAATTGACCTTCCTGGATGGTAGGAAGGATCGTTCGAATGGTTTCCATTTTGAATGATGAAACCCTTAGAAACTTGCTTAGAATCTTGAGATCTAAAATAGGTCTGAATGTTCCCTCTTTTTTGGGAATTATGAACAGGTTGGAGTAAAAACCCATCCTTTGTTCTCCTAATGGAACAGGATGAATCACTCCCATGCTTAACAGGTCTTCTACACAGTGTAAGAATGCCTGTTTGAAGATAATTGAGACCCGTGGAACCTTCCCCTTGGGGGTAGTTCCCTGAATTCCAGGAGATAACCTTGAGAAACTATTTCTAGCGCCCAAGGATCCTGAACATCTCTTGCCCCAGCCTGAGCAAAGAGAGAAAGTCTGCCCCCCACCAGATCCTTTCCAGATCGGGGGCCAACACTTCATGCTGTTTTGGTAACAGTGGCAGGTGACTTGGCCTGCTTACCCTTGTTCCAGCCTTGCATCGGCCTCCAGGCTGGCTTGGTTTGAGAAGTATTACCCTCTTGCTTAGAGGGTGTAGAATTTGAGGCTGGTCCGTTTCTGCGAAAGGGACGAAAATTTGGCTTCTTTTTAGCCTTAAAAGACCTATCCAGAGGAAGGGCGTGGCCCTTTCCCCCAGTGATGTCTGAAATAATCTCTTTCAAGTCAGGGCCAAACAGTGTTTTACCCTTGAAAGGGATGTTAAGCAAAAGCGCTCTGCGCGCCACGATAGCAAACCCTGAATTATTCGCCGCTAATCTAGCTAATTGCAAAGCGGCATCTAAAATAAAAAAGAGTTAGCCAATTTAAGAGCTTGAACTCTGTCCAAAACCTCCTCGTACGAAGATTCTTTATTGAGCGACTTTTCTAGTTCTTCGAACCAGAAACACGCAGCTGTAGTGACAGGAACAATGCATGAAATTGGTTGTAGAAGGTAACCTTGCTGAACAAACATCTTTTTAAGCAAACCCTCTAACCTTTAATCCATAGGATCTTGAAAGCACAACTATCTTCTATAGGAATAGGAGTGCGTTTGTTTAGAGTAGAAACCGCCCCCTCGACCTTGGGGACTGTATGCTATAAGTCCTTTCTGGGGTCGACTATAGGAACTAATTTCTTAAATATAGGGGGAGGACAAAAGGTATGCCGGGCCTTTCCCACTCCTTATTTACTATGTCCGCCACCCGCTTGGGTATAGGAAAAACATCGGGGGGCACCGGAACCTCTAGGAACTTGTCCATCTTACCTAATTTCTCTGGAATGACCAAATTGTCACAATCATCCAGAGTAGATAATACCTCCTTAAGTAGTGCGTGGAGATGTTGAAATTTAAATTTAAAAGTTACAATATCAGGTTCTGCTTGTTGAGAAATTTTCCCTGAATCTGAAATTTCTCCCTCAGACAAAACCTCCCTCCTGGCCCCTTCAGATAGGTGTGAGGGTATGTCAGAACAGATATCATCAGCGTCCTCTTGCTCTTCAGTGTTTAAAACAGAGCAATAACGCTTTCTCTGATAAGTAGGCATTTTGGAAAAAATGCATGCAATAGAATTATCCATTACAGCCATTAATTGTTGTATGGTAATAAGTATTGGCGCACTAGATGTACTAGGGGCCTCTTGTGTGGGCAAAACTGGTGTAGACACAGAAGGGGATGATGCAGTACCATGCTTACTCCCCTCAGAGGAATCATCTTGGGCAATATCATATCTATGGCATTATTATCCCTACTTTGTTTGGACATTATGACACAAATATATCACATATATTTAAATGGGGAAACACATTGGCTTTCATACATATAGAACATCGTTATCTGATGGTTCAGACATGTTAAACAGGCTTAAACTTGTCAACAAAGCACAAAAAACGTTTTACAATAAAACCGTTACTGTCCCTTTAAATTTCAAACTGAACACACTTTATTACTGAATATGTGAAAAAGTATGAAGGAATTGTTCAAATGTCACCAAAATTTCACCACAGTAACTTAAAGCCTTAAAAGTATTGCACACCAAATTTGAAAGCTTTAACCCTTAAAATAACGGAACCGGAGCCGTTTTTACATTTAACCCCTATACAGTCCCAGGTATCTGCTTTGCTGAGACCCAACCAAGCCCAGAGGGGAATACGATACCAAATGATGCCTTCTATAAGCTTTTTCAGTGGTTCTTAGCTCCTCACACATGCATCTGCATGCCATGCTTTCCAAAAACAACTGCGCATTAGAGGCGCGAAAATGAGGCTCTGTCTATGACTAGAAAAGGCCCCCAGTGAAAAAGGTGTCCAATACAGTGCCTGCCGTTTTTATTAAAACAATCCCCAAGATTTAACAACTATTAAAAGTAATAATCTGCCAAATATACTTAGTAAAGTAATCGTTTTAGCCCAGAAAAATGTCTACCAGTTTTTTAAGCCCTAATGAAGCCCTTTATTCTTTTACTTAAACTAAGAAAATGGCTTACCGGTTCCCATAGGGAAAATGACAGCTTCCAGCATTACCGAGTCTTGTTAGAAATGTGTCATACCTCAAGCAGCAAAAGTCTGCTCACTGTTTCCCCCAACTGAAGTTAATTCCTCTCAACAGTCCTGTGTGGAAACAGCCATCGATTTTAGTAACGGTTGCTAAAATCATTTTCCTCTTACAAACAGAAATCTTCATCTCTTTCCTGTTTCAGAGTAAATAGTACATACCAGCACTATTTTAAAATAACAAACTCTTGATTGAAGAACAAAAACTACATTTAAACACCAAAAAACTCTAAGCCATCTCCGTGGAGATGTTGCCTGTACAACGGCAAAGAGAATGACGGGGAAGGCGGAGCCTAGGAGGGATCATGTGACCAGCTTTGCTGGGCTCTTTGCCATTTCCTGTTGGGGAAGAGAATATCCCACAAGTAAGGATGACGCCGTGGACCGGACACACCTATGTTGGAGAAATAAGCTTACTTACTTACCCCAGGACACTCATCTACATGTTGTAGAAAGCCAAACCAGTACTGAAACGAAAATCAGCAGAGGTAATGGTATATATATATATATATATATATATATATATATATATATATATATATATATATATATATATATATATATATAAAAGAGTATATCGTCGATCTGAAAAGGGAGGTAAGAGATGAATCTCTACGACCGATAACAGAGAACCTATGAAATAGACCCCGTAGAAGGAGATCATTGCATTCAAATAGGCAATACTCTCCTCACATCCCTCTGACATTCACTGCACGCTGAGAGGAAAACCGGGCTCCAACCTGCTGAGGAGCGCATATCAACGTAGAATCTAGCACAAACTTACTTCACCACCTCCATAGGAGGCAAAGTTTGTAAAACTGATTTGTGGGTGTGGTGAGGGGTGTATTTATAGGCATTTTAAGGTTTGGGAAACTTTGCCCCTCCTGGTAGGAATGTATATCCCATACGTCACTAGCTCATGGACTCTTGCTAATTACATGAAAGAAAATCAAATTAGATTTAAGCCGCAAGGTGGTTAACTCCTTCCTTACTATGAAGGAGATTAACCCCTAGTCTCCAAGTCTCATGTTAATGTGCCTGTAACTGCCTAAGTATCCCTCAGGATTTGTCCCACTAACAGCAGAAGGTCCTTTAACCCCTTCAGTGCCCGCCTTCTAGCCCCAGAAGAACAAAAGGCACTTACCTGCATTCTAGCCGTCCGGCAATCAGACGACTCGCAAAGTATGAGAGGATGCCGCTCCTCACAGAGACCTATGTAAAAAGAAAGACAGAGTAAATTTACTCAGGCTTTCTATACCAGAGCAGCAACATGTTAGGAAAATGCAGCAAAACACACTTTACAAGTTCCTAACTGCTTTAAAGCCATCACAGCCCTGCTGAAGAGACTAACGTAGAGTACAGCTAGACCTAAATTGTGATGGAAGGCCAGAGAAATTTTGCCCAGACTACAAAATAAAAAAATCTTGATAGAAGAATCTTAATCAGGACACCTCATTACTTCACCTCTTCCTTGTACTAGAGGCAAAGAGAATGACTGGGGTTTGTGGGAAGGGAAGTGATACTTAACAGCTTTGCTGTGGTGCTCTTTGCCTCCTCCTGCTGGCCAGGAGTGATATTCCGAACAGTAATTGATGATGATCCGTGGACTCACCGTGTCATTAGAAAGAAATGGCTTCAACCATTTTAAGACTAGCTTCCAAAAGCTCAATAATACAAGCCTGAAAATTATATAAATTATTAAACCTTTAGAAGAAATTAAAGGAATACCTGACAGTACAATTTCAGGGAATAATCTCAAACTACAACAGGAACAAGAAACACACCAAGGGAATAAATAGTATACAACATTTAACTGGAATATCCTCATATACTTTATGTTACCTATAAAATAAGTAAGAACGCAAAACTTCCCTTAAAAAGAGAATGAATATGCTTAACATAAAATAAAAGGATTGAGTAAAACTTTTGATCAACAAGGAGAGAAAAAACACACCCACACAGCAGCCTCAGAACTAGAAACATTAACCTTTGCAGGCTAATGACTAGTAGAAGGCAAATATATAAAAGAAAAAGGGCACCAAAAAGCGCGCACACTATCACACCGAAGCATACATACCCGAAGGCCGGTATGCTTCAATGTGCATCAAAATAAGTACGCAAATGAAAACGCAGGAGTGTCAAAAAAATATATGCAAGCAAAAAAATGACGCAAATAAAAATAAACATATTAACAATTTTAAAGGGGAAATATCAAATAACTGTCCCAAGGCAATGTACATATATAACAATATATATTGTGATAACCTAAATGACTTATCGAGTGCCAAGTAAATAAAAATATAGTACCAAAGGCACTCTGCTACTGGAGGAAACCAGTAGGAAGCCAAGACCAGTGCTGAAACATAACAGCAGAGGAACTGGAATAGGAGTAAATCAACGAACCAACAGGCTGAGGCAAAGGACAAGTCCCTGTGACCCCCATGGAAAGGTATGTAACTAAATCCCCACTGGATAAATATCTGGCATTTCCAATACCCCAAACACATACCTCTGACAAACACTGTACTCTGTGGGTAAACGGGACTCAACTTGGTATTAGAACCCAACTCTCTGAAGAATCAAATGCACATTTTCATTCTTCGGCCACCCCTAGTGGCAGTAAAGACAAGACTGAGGTACTGGTGAGGTGGGAGGAGTTTTATAGAGTTCTTGGGGTTTGGGAATCTGTGTCTCATCCTAGTGGTAGGGAAGAGTAATTCTCAGGAGTAATGGTTCGTGGACTCTCACCACATGTATGAAAGAAACATAGCTCCTTTCCACAAAAGCATTCTTAGGTAGCCTCAATAGAGTGCAGATGCCTAGAACTTTATATGGCATCAATAATTGCAAAACCATTATACATACAGCACACAAGACAAGTGCATACTTCTTAACATACTTCAGGATGCTCTCATTAAAAGGAGCTAAGCTTCAACAAAGGATATCAGGAAGCATATTTGGTCACAGAAGTAAATCTGACCTATAAGGACAGATAAAATGCTTGGGGGGGGGGGGGGGGAATTACCAAAAGGTTCCTGTTCTATCTTCCTGCTGAAATAGAAGAAATGGCAGATAATTAGACCTTTAAATTAACAGAACCTGACACTTGCTGATAGCTATCATGTAAGCTTGATATCAGAAGTGGTCACATTATGTTCAATAACCACCTGGAATCCCAAATGTTTATTTTAATCTGAAGGTAGAATTACTGGAGCTGGAATAACATACCAGAAAATCATTCACATTAAAAAGTTTCAAGACAGCCAGATGTGCCACCGTCTAAAACTTATTTTGTACATGAAAAAAACAAAACAGAAAACCTTCAGGGCTCTCAGATCAAGTATAGGCCTTGAAAACAAAAACCCTATCTCTGCTGGGACATCAGAACCTCTTGAATTACAGCTGATTCCTGTAGTATATCTCCTAAAAAAATACTTTTGTTTGTTTCTGGATCTAATGGAATTGGAAAATGCATAAAGAGTGTGAAAGTAACTTTTGAACAATAGTAGTTCGCTTTTTGAGATGGCAGAAAGCACCTACTGATGGGACAATGAACTTGTCAAAATGTTTTTGAAGTGAGATGAATGCGCTACTACAGTCGCATCATTGTGAATACTGTATGGATAGCTTCCCATATCCTACCATATAGTCACCTGTTCCCAGTGTGTTATTCTATGGAAGGGAACAAATACCCATTTGACTTAGACGGGGATAAAATCTCTCACTAGACAGAGGGGATGTCCCTATTCTAATTAAGGGGTCACATACCACTATAAATTGCAGGTGACTCCCAAAGTTTTGGTTAACACCTGCCTTAACCAGGGTGGATTTAATTTAAATCACTAGTCCGTAAAACCGATTTAAATCATTGTTTTCATTTTTAGATTAACAATTTATCAGATTATCAGATTACGTTTCCAGTTATATCAGACTATAACTGATTTGCTTATATAGCTTTAGATATGCATAGATAGATCATTGAAATGAATTAAATTATTAGGAGGGGAACTATCTCCAGTTTAATAGGTTAATGATTCATATTTGAAGGGGGAAAATAATGATTACCTTAATAATAACAATTTGAAATAGTTTTATTTAACTAAAACAATAACATTATATTTCATTGTTAATGTTTGCCTCTCCCTCCTCACAGTAATCCACTCCAAACAATCTTCTTTTTTGTGAGCTTCTTGAAAATGAGTATGGGCTGATTTTGTGTACATAGATTTGCAGGGGAGTAATTAAAGGGACAGTAAAGTCAAAATTAAACTGGCATGATTCCGAAAGAACATGCAATTTTTTAACAATTTTCCAATTATTTATTTTTATTTTCTTTATTCTCTTGTATCCCTTGTTGAAAAGCATACATAGGAAGGCTCAGATACAATGCACTACTGTGAGCTAGCTGCTTGTCACTGTCTCACCCAATGTGCTCAGTTAGGCCCCAGTAGAGCATTGCTTTACTTCAAGAAAGTATACCAAGGGAATGAAGCAAATTTGAAAATAGAAGTAAATATGAAATATGAAAATTGTATGCTCTACCTGAAACCCAAAAGTTATCTTTCAAGATTTCATGTCCCTTTAAGCTCTATTTCTGAACTCTGTATGTTTATTTTATAAAATCTTTGCTGTGAAGAAGGGGAATGTTATTTATGTAGACACAAATTCACAGTTTTGAGAACTACAAAACCAATAATATATGATAATATCTTCAAGATAGACAAAATGCCCAAAATAATCTGATTGAAACCTCTGAAAGTAAATGGATTAATGACATTTACTAAAAAATTAAACATTACAGCCATGAATAGAAAGCATCTTGCTATACAATTAAAAAATAGTCTATAATTCAGGATGAATAACCTTTAGATTATAATGTATCTTAAACAGAAACTATATTTAGATAGATTTTTCCTCAAAAAGCATTTTATTAAAAAAAAAAATCATTGATTGTTATCCACCCTAGCCCTAACTAGGCATCAAGGTCTATTTCCATCCATAAAACAGAAGGATAATGAGATCCCACTTTGGAAAGACTAAAGACCCCTCTTTCCAATAGATATCACAGTAAGTAAATACACTACGTGCAAAAGACTAAAAAAAAAACTTCAGAAAATAGGTTTAAAAAGGTTAAACAGCAAATTAACTAAAACACACTTGCCCAAAGCATCTTAAAAAAACACAATTCATGCTTACCAGAAAAATTAATTTCTTTCATGGTGGTGAGAGTTCACGATCCATTAATCCTTCTCTACCACTAGGAGGAGGCAAAGATTCCCAAACCCCAAAGAGCTCTATATAACACCTCCCACCTCACACATCCCTTAGTCTAACCTATAGCCAAGCAAAGTGAGGTAAGAAAAAAGGAAAGAGAGACATAATAAGGAGCAGGGAAAAAAATCTGTGCCCAAAGAAACAAATAAACCCTAAAAAAACATTGGGAGGGGTCTCAGACTCTCACCACCAGGAAAGAAATTAATTTATCAGGTAAGCATAAATTATGTTTTCTTTCATACAGGTGGTGAGAGTACACGATCCAATACTCCTGGGAACTAACACTCACGCCATGGAGTCCACGAGTAATATATAGTAAATACTGTATAGGGCAGTGTGAATACACATAATCACTCTTCATAACATATGTATAACAAGTTGCTTTTATCTTTTATGGTAATAAAAGTGACAGTGGTGTTGACATATTTGCCGAGACTTCAGCTCAGAAACATAAGCCACATTCTACAATCCATGGGTAGTGTCTGTGCATATGATAGAGCGATGTGAGTGAATTTAGATTGCAGTGCTTGAATGTACCGATCCTTTCTGTTGCCTCATTACTAACCATAATATAATCAGACTAATGTAGGTATGGGCTCTTTGAGAACAGTGCCATTTGAAATAATTTTAGCTTAATATTTTAAACCTCTATGATCTCTAGTTTTTCAAGAAAAACATAATTTATGTAAGAACTTACCTGATAAATTCATTTCTTTCATATTAACAAGAGTCCATGAGCTAGTGACGTATGGGATATACATTCCTACCAGGAGGGGCAAAGTTTCCCAAACCTTAAAATGCCTATAAATACACCCCTCACCACACCCACAAATCAGTTTAACGAATAGCCAAGAAGTGGGGTGATAAGAAAAAAAGTGCGAAGCATATAAAATAAGGAATTGGAATAATTGTGCTTTATACAAAAAAATCATAACCACCACAAAAAAGGGTGGGCCTCATGGACTCTTGTTAATATGAAAGAAATGAATTTATCAGGTAAGTTCTTACATAAATTATGTTTTCTTTCATGTAATTAACAAGAGTCCATGAGCTAGTGACGTATGGGATAATGACTACCCAAGATGTGGATCTTTCCACACAAGAGTCACTAGAGAGGGAGGGATAAAATAAAGACAGCCAATTCCTGCTGAAAATAATCCACACCCAAATAAAAGTTTAACAAAAAACATAAGCAGAAGATTCAAACTGAAACCGCTGCCTGAAGAACTTTTCTACCAAAAACTGCTTCAGAAGAAGAAAATACATCAAAATGGTAGAATTTAGTAAAAGTATGCAAAGAGGACCAAGTTGCTGCTTTGCAGATCTGGTCAACCGAAGCTTCATTCCTAAACGCCCAGGAAGTAGAAACTGACCTAGTAGAATGAGCTGTAATTCTTTGAGGCGGAAGTTTACCCGACTCAACATAGGCAAGATGAATTAAAGATTTCAACCAAGATGCCAAAGAAATGGCAGAAGCTTTCTGGCCTTTCCTAGAACCGGAAAAGATAACAAATAGACTAGAAGTCTTACGGAAAGATTTCGTAGCTTCAACATAATATTTCAAAGCTCTAACAACATCCAAAGAATGCAATGATTTCTCCTTAGAATTCTTAGGATTAGGACATAATGAAGGAACCACAATTTCTCTACTAATGTTGTTGGAATTCACAACTTTAGGTAAAAATTCAAAAGAAGTTCGCAACACCGCCTTATCCTGATGAAAAATCAGAAAAGGAGACTCACACGAAAGAGCAGATAATTCAGAAACTCTTCTAGCAGAAGAGATGGCCAAAAGGAACAAAACTTTCCAAGAAAGTAATTTAATGTCCAATGAATGCATAGGTTCAAACGGAGGAGCTTGAAGAGCTCCCAAAACCAAATTCAAACTCCATGGAGGAGAAATTGACTTAATGACAGGTTTTATACGAACCAAAGCTTGTACAAAACAATGAATATCAGGAAGAATAGCAATCTTTCTGTGAAAAAGAACAGAAAGAGCGGAGATTTGTCCTTTCAAAGAACTCGCGGACAAACCCTTATCTAAACCATCCTGAAGAAACTGTAAAATTCTCGGTATTCTAAAAGAATGCCAAGAAAAATGATGAGAAAGACACCAAGAAATATAAGTCTTCCAGACTCTATAATATATCTCTCGAGATACAGATTTACGAGCCTGTAACATAGTATTAATCACGGAGTCAGAGAAACCTCTATGACCAAGAATCAAGCGTTCAATCTCCATACCTTTAAATTTAAGGATTTCAGATCCGGATGGAAAAAAGGACCTTGAGACAGAAGGTCTGGTCTTAACGGAAGAGTCCATGGTTGGCAAGATGCCATCCGGACAAGATCCGCATACCAAAACCTGTGAGGCCATGCCGGAGCTATTAGCAGAACAAACGAGCATTCCCTCAGAATCTTGGAGATTACTCTTGGAAGAAGAACTAGAGGCGGAAAGATATAGGCAGGATGATACTTCCAAGGAAGTGATAATGCATCCACTGCCTCCGCCCGAGGATCCCGGGATCTGGACAGATACCTGGGAAGTTTCTTGTTTAGATGAGAGGCCATCAGATCTATCTCTGGGAACCCCCACATTTGAACAATCTGAAGAAATACCTCTGGGTGAAGAGACCATTCGCCCGGATGCAACGTTTGGCGACTGAGATAATCCGCTTCCCAATTGTCTACACCTGGGATATGAACCGCAGAGATTAGACAGGAGCTGGATTCCGCCCAAACCAAAATTCGAGATACTTCTTTCATAGCCAGAGGACTGTGAGTCCCTCCTTGATGATTGATGTATGCCACAGTTGTGACATTGTCTGTCTGAAAACAAATGAACGATTCTCTCTTCAGAAGAGGCTAAAACTGAAGAGCTCTGAAAACTGCACGGAGTTCCAAGATATTGATCGGTAATCTCACCTCCTGAGATTCCCAAACTCCTTGTGCCGTCAGAGATCCCCACACAGCTCCCCAACCTGTGAGACTTGCATCTGTTGAAATTACAGTCCAGGTCGGAAGAACAAAAGAAGCCCCCTGAATTAAACGATGGTGATCTGTCCACCACGTTAGAGAGTGCCGAACAATCGGTTTTAAAGATATTAATTGATATATCTTCATGTAATCCCTGCACCATTGGTTCAGCATACAGAGCTGAAGAGGTCGCATGTGAAAACGAGCAAAGGGGATCGCGTCCGATGCAGCAGTCATAAGACCTAGAATTTCCATGCATAAGGCTACCGAAGGGAATGATTGAGACTGAAGGTTTCGACAGGCTGTAATCAATTTTAGACGTCTCTTGTCTGTTAAAGACAAAGTCATGGACACTGAATCTATCTGGAAACCCAGAAAGATTACCCTTGTTTGAGGAATCAAAGAACTTTTTGGTAAATTGATCCTCCAACCATGATCTTGAAGAAACAACACAAGTCGATTCGTATGAGACTCTGCTAAATGTAAAGACGGAGCAAGTACCAAGATATCGTCCAAATAAGGAAATACCACAATACCCTGTTCTCTGATTACAGACAGAAGGGCACCGAGAATCTTTGTGAAAATTCTTGGAGCTGTAGCAAGGCCAAACGGTAGAGCCACAAATTGGTAATGCTTGTCTAGAAAAGAGAATCTCAGGAACTGACAATGATCTGGATGAATCGGAATATGCAGATATGCATCCTGTAAATCTATTGTGGACATATAATTCCCTTGCTGAACAAAAGGCAATATAGTCCTTACAGTTACCATCTTGAACGTTGGTATCCTTACATAACGATTCAATAATTTTAGATCCAGAACTGGTCTGAAGGAATTCTCCTTCTTTGGTACAATGAAGAGATTTGAATAAAACCCCATCCCCTGTTCCGGAATTGGAACTGGCATAATTACTCCAGCCAACTCTAGATCTGAAACACAATTCAGAAATGCTTGAGCTTTCACTGGATTTACTGGGACATGGGAAAGAAAAAATCTCTTTGCAGGAGGTCTCATCTTGAAACCAATTCTGTACCCTTCTGAAACAATGTTCTGAATCCAAAGATTGTGAACAGAATTGATCCAAATTTCTTTGAAAAAACGTAACCTGCCCCCTACCAGCTGAACTGGAATGAGGGCCGTACCTTCATGTGAACTTAGAAGCAGGCTTTGCCTTTCTAGCAGGCTTGGATTTATTCCAGACTGGAGATGGTTTCCAAACTGAAACTGCTCCTGAGGACGAAGGATCAGGCTTTTGTTCTTTGTTGAAACGAAAGGAACGAAAACGATTGTTAGCCCTGTTTTTACCTTTAGACTTTTTATCCTGTGGTAAAAAAGTTCCTTTCCCACCAGTAACAGTTGAAATAATAGAATCCAACTGAGAACCAAATAATTTGTTTCCCTGGAAAGAAATGGAAAGTAGAGTTGATTTAGAAGCCATATCAGCATTCCAAGTCTTAAGCCATAAAGCTCTTCTGGCTAAGATAGCCAGAGACATAAATCTAACATCAACTCTAATAATATCAAAAATGGCATCACAGATGAAATTATTAGCATGCTGGAGAAGAATAATAATATCATGAGAATCACGATTTGTTACTTGTTGCGCTAGAGTTTCCAACCAAAAAGTTGAAGCTGCAGCAACATCAGCCAATGATATAGCAGGTCTAAGAAGATTACCTGAACATAGATAAGCTTTTCTTAGAAAAGATTCAATTTTTCTATCTAAAGGATCCTTAAACGAGGTACCATCTGATGTAGGAATGGTAGTACGTTTAGCAAGGGTAGAAATAGCCCCATCAACTTTAGGGATTTTGTCCCAAAATTCTAACCTGTCAGGCGGAACAGGATATAATTGCTTAAAACGTTTAGAAGGAGTAAATGAATTACCCAATCTATCCCATTCCTTAGCAATTACTGCAGAAATAGCATTAGGAACAGGAAAGACTTCTGGAATAACCGCAGGAGCTTTAAAAACCTTATCCAAACGTATAGAATTAGTATCAAGAGGACTAGAATCCTCTATTTCTAAAGCAATTAGTACTTCTTTAAGTAAAGAGCGAATAAATTCCATCTTAAATAAATATGAAGATTTATCAGCATCAATCTCTGAGACAGAATCCTCTGAACCAGAAGAGTCCAAAGAATCAGAATGATGGTGTTCATTTAAAAATTCATCTGTAGAGAGAGAAGATTTAAAAGACTTTTTACGTTTACTAGAAGGAGAAATAACAGACAAAGCCTTCTTTATGGATTCAGAAACAAAATCTCTTATGTTATCAGGAACATTCTGCACCTTAGATGTTGAGGGAACTGCAACAGGCAATGGTACATCACTAAAGGAAATATTATCTGCATTAACAAGTTTGTCATGACATTTAATACAAACAACAGCTGGAGGAATAGCTACCAAAAGTTTACAGCAGATACACTTAGCTTTGGTAGATCCAGCAGGCAGAGGTTTTCCTGTAGTATCTTCTGGCTCAGATGCAACGTGAGACATCTTGCAATATGTAAGAGAAAAAACAACATATAAAGCAAAATAGATCAAATTCCTTATAAGACAGTTTCAGGAATGGGAAAAAAATGCCAACATCAAGCTTCTAGCAACCAGAAGCAAATGAAAAATGAGACTGAAATAATGTGGAGACAAAGGCGACGCCCATATTTTTTGGCGCCAAATAAAACGCCCACATTATTTGGCGCCTAAATGCTTTTGGCGCCAAAAATGACGCCACATCCGGAACGCCGACATTTTTGGCGCAAAATAACGTCAAAAATGACGCAACTTCCGGCGACACGTATGACGCCGGAAACGGAAATGAATTTTTGCGCCAAAAAAGTCCGCGCCAAGAATGACGCAATAAAAAGAAGCATTTTCAGCCCCCGCGAGCCTAACAGCCCACAGGGAAAAAAGTCAAATTTTTGAGGTAAGAAAATATATGATAATTAAAGCATAATCCCAAATATGAAACTGACTGTCTGGAAATAAGGAAAGTTGAACATTCTGAGTCAAGGCAAATAAATGTTTGAATACATATATTTAGAACTTTATAAATAAAGTGCCCAACCATAGCTTAGAGTGTCACAGAAAATAAGACTTACTTACCCCAGGACACTCATCTACATGTTTGTAGAAAGCCAAACCAGTACTGAAACGAGAATCAGTAGAGGAAATGGTAAATATAAGAGTATATCGTCGATCTGAAAAGGGAGGTAAGAGATGAATCTCTACGACCGATAACAGAGAACCTTATGAAATAGACCCCGTAGAAGGAGATCACTGCATTCAATAGGCAATACTCTCCTCACATCCCTCTGACATTCACTGCACGCTGAGAGGAAAACCGGGCTCCAACTTGCTGCGGAGCGCATATCAACGTAGAATCTAGCACAAACTTACTTCACCACCTCCATCGGAGGCAAAGTTTGTAAAACTGATTTGTGGGTGTGGTGAGGGGTGTATTTATAGGCATTTTAAGGTTTGGGAAACTTTGCCCCTCCTGGTAGGAATGTATATCCCATACGTCACTAGCTCATGGACTCTTGTTAATTACATGAAAGAAATCTCACTTAGGACTTTAAATTCTTTGCGTAAAATAGCATAGTATTATATAACAAATTAATCTAAAAGCCTGCCAGAAAATATTGATTTCCCCCCCCCAAATTGACTCTGTACTTGTGCGTGTGAGAAAGAAGCAACTTATTTTTTTCTAAAACAAAATCTTACTAGTAGTTGTATTATTTATTTAGCCCTCTCCCCAAAAAGAAATGCAAAGTGCTTAAAAGCATGGTTTTAAACTTAACAGATTTCCAGCAACTGATAATTAATAGCTGTATTACCCAGCTTAATAGTTCTCATTTTATTGACCTCAAAAAGATAAAAAGCTCAGTTAGCCATAACAGGACTAGAAGCTGCCTAGGGAGCAAGGAATTTGGACAGCCAATAAATATGTCTGGATGGGCTTTCCTGTGGTGTTGCTGTGAACATGAAGACAGATTTACTGCTAAGTAAAAATCTTGTTTTCTTTATTTTCTATAGCACATGATTAGGGTTCCTTACTATCAGGTCTGTTCCATAAAATAACAAAGAAGGCAAGAAGTGCCTATGAAATTATTGAGGGTATTGAGTTTGTAGTACATTCTACTGAATGTAGAAAAATAGAAAATGTATTTGATGATGCACTTCTAGAAAGGTGAATGAAAGTGGCGAGAGGGTTAAGAAAATTAATGAGAAAATACTTTTTATAAAGCTTTACCTCGGTGTCATGAGAGTATACCTGTGTCCTGAGCACTATATGTAAAACACTGTTACAGACATTGTTGCAAACACTGCTGTCATACAGCACTTAAGACTCTTTTGTGCTTCTAAGCAGTATCCTCTCATGGAAAGGAACTAAGTTTTAACAAAGAATACCAAAAGAAAGAGGTATATCTGATAACAGAAGTTGGAGTTTGTTTTTTTCCGCTATTATTATTTATTTGGGCTTTTGTGCAAATCATGGCAGTTTATCTTTCACTTCCATGTCTCTTTATGGAGAGCGGTCCACCTAACCCAAAATAAAAAATCTCTTCACATAAACAATTATGAGGCAAGTATTAACAAAGACTACATGACTTCAGCGTGAAGTCTTTTATTTATGTTTGCATTAATCATAATACTTTAAATATCTGGACTCTGGTACTGTTTCTACATTTACAGACCATACAATAAAGAGAACTCTTAAACAGACATTGCCAAATTTGTAAAGCCACAGCCTGTCCAAATAATAATAAAAAAATATTTGATTGCCAATACATCTGTTTCATACAAGATTTGGCTATTAAAAAGAAAATATGACCACCAAACAGATTGGTTGTAGGAGGTGGCATCTGAACACGGATTAACCTCTTAACTTCTGGAACACAGATTTATATACTGATGAAGGGAATTCATTAAATGCATTCTGTCTATCAGCATCACATCTTGATCAGTAACACAGTTTTAGTATAAACTCTCACACACACATTTATCCATATTGTATGTAATGCATAATTATTTATGCACAGTGACTACCCACAAGTTTGTATTTTAAAATACATTTTCTACAATGGACTAAATCATCATATTTTTCCCCAAATGTTACATTTATAAGTGATCCAATAACCAGTGAAATTTCTAATAAAAATAATTTTAAAATGTGCAGATAATGAAGCTAAGAAATTGGTTACCTTTTCCAGAACAATGATTTCATCGGCATCAACAATAGTAGATAGTCTGTGTGCAATAAACACTGAGGTTCTGTGCTTCACAATATCACGCATTGAGCCCAGGATATTCTGTAAAGTAATGAGAAATAAAGGTACTACACATAAAACTATGTTAACAAATGTATGAATAAACAAAATCCCGGTGTACATTTCATCCACAACAATTAGCTATATTTTATAACCAGTCAAAAAATGCTTTACATGTTACAGTAAATAATTATATATTCATATATATTATACACAAACACACAAATCTCTTCAATGTGTGAAGAAAAACCCTCTAGTCAATTCTGACAACGTGAGAGCAGATGGTAAAGTCACCATACATATTCACGTTTGTACTACTCCTCAGCACACTGCAGGAATTCCATTCCCTCACCGTATGTCCCTGTGTCTTAATTAAAGAGACATACCACAGAATGCATCAATGTGTTTTTTCCCCCTCATAAATGGTTATCAAAGTCTACAAAGCAAAAAGTGTCTACATAAACTATAAAGCATACAAAGGACATGCATAATATACAAAATTGAAAACATTCGGAATGCTATAAATATATAGTTGTTAGGGTCATTGAAAGAGTATGCTGTAATTTCCAGTGCAGAATAGACATCAGAAAGGCTTTGAAGAGACAACTGATTGTATTATACACACGTCTAAAGAAATCCAACAATGGAAGTCACAGCTGTAAAATGATATAGTGTTACATACACTATATCTTGTAATAATGTAATAATACATGTTTTACCTCTGTAATTACCTTGCATCTAAGCCTCTGCAGACTGCCCCCTTATTTCAGTTCTTTTGACAGATTTGCATTTTAACCAATCAGTGCTAACTCCTCAGTAAATTCACATGCATGAGCTCAATATTATCTATATGAAACACATGCACTAACGTCCTCTAGTGGTGAAAAACTGTCAAAATGCATTTAGATTAGAGGCGGCCTTCAAGGTCTAAGAAATTAACATATGAACCTCCTAGATTTCGCTTTCAACTAAGAATACCAAAAGAACAAAGCAAAATTGGTGATAAAAGTAAATTGGAAAGTTGTTTAAAATTACATGCCCTATTTGAATCATGAAAGGTTTTTATTGTACTTGACTGTCCCTTTAATTTAATTTTGACTTTACTGTCCTTTTAAGTACTTCTGTGTTAAAAAGAATAAGAACAAAAGATGTTTATTTTGAATATTCTATCGTAATGTTGCTTATAGACCATATGCTCTATATAAATGGAGTATTGAGATATTGTTGAAAGTATCGACTGTGTCTTTGGTGGTGATGTATAATGTCTGTACTTTTTCCATCTCTGGTGTTTAAACCTCAATAAAAATTTCTCTACAGACCCTCATGTAATATATAACTCACATAATAGTGAGCTACTGAAAGAGTTCTACTTGTGAATTATACCCTGGGCTTACAAAAAAAATCCATCTGAGCTAGGAAGAGTTATTGGTGTTAAGATACGCTTGCTGCCTTAAGTTTTATATTGTTTTCAAACATTACCCATTCCTCTTCCTAGACGTCAAAACCTGATACATTCTTACATTTGGTGTAAATGCCCCCAAGAGTTCCTGCCACTGACATTGGGAAGTTTAGGAGTCCAAAATCTGTAGCTTTACAGTAATACCACTTTGTATGCCAAATTCAATTATAGGTACAACTAGAACATTTCTTGGTCAATCCCTCCAACTGGGAAGTAGCTATTGGCTTTCCCCGAAAACCCATCTATTTCAAATTAAAACACTTCTGAATAATCCGTAAAACCTTTTCTATTTCGTCAGAAGTGCTAAGTAAATACCCACGTCTTCATACGGCTCCCCCACCTTAAACAATTTGACTTACTTGTAAGAATGATTCCACCACCTTTGGACATATCATATATCTCTTAAACGGACAGTCTAGACAAAATTAAACTTTTGTGATTCAGATAGGGCATGCAATTTTAAACAAAATTTACTTTTATTATCAAATTTGCTTTGTTCTCAGTGTTGAAAGCTAAATCTAGGTAAGGTCATGCTAATTTCTAAGCCGTTGAAGGCCGCCTCTTATCTGAATGCATTTGACAATTTTTAACAAACAGCGCTAGTTCATGTGTGCCATATAGATTACATTGTGCTCACTCCCATGGAGTTATTTAAGAGTCAACACTGATTAGCTAAAATACAAGTCTTTCAAAAGAACTGAGATAAGGAGGTCGTCTGCAGAAGCTTAGACACAAGGTGATCACAGAGGTAAAAAGTGCATTAATATAACTGTGTTGATTATGCAAAACTGAGGAATGGGTAATAAAGGGATTATCTATTTTTTTTAAACAAACATTCTGGAGTAGACTATCCGTTCAATACTGGAGTAGTTGTTTACCGACTTCCCCGAGTTAAAGCATAAATCTAAAATATACTATATGGAGGGGGGTTTCTATAAACCATAGTTGCAAAACTATCAACTTTCCCAGTTAATTTCTATGCTCAAGAAAAACAACAAACATACTTGATCTTTCTTTGAAAGATTATGTTGCTCCTCCACACACTTTCACTTATATATTCTCTTATAGTCAACTCACACTCATCTCCTTTATCATCTAATAATAATTCAAGGCTTAAAAGACACACTAATCATAAATCTTAAGTATGGAGATCTATAATTTTCTAATACAGCTAAGTCTTGTATTTATCTATCATACTGAAAACTAATTTTTATACTCCTCACACGTTAGTACCCAACCCCACAGAGACTTAAGCACCTATTTAAAAATGTACCTCCTACAAATGTTGGAGAAATGTACTGAGCCCAGCGGTGTTATATTTGGTAAACCTGCCTTAAACTCATGCCTTTCTAGGAAGCAGTACTTGATTTAATTAAAAGGACATTAAACACAAATTGTAAGCTGCATGATAATGTACCTACGTATTTGAGAAGAGTTTGCAATGAATAATGCAGCTTTTATTTTTAGATTATGTTTTTTTTCTTTTCACTGGTTTCTCTGTCCCCCAGAACAAAAGAACCATTGTTAACCAATCACAAACCAATACACATATATAGCTTGAAATCTGCACAAGTGCAGTTAAGATAAGAGATTGGAATAGCCTACCCACTTCTATTGCCTTAAAGGGACAGTCTACTCCAGAATTGTTATTGTTTAAAAAGATAGATAATCCCTCTATTACTCATTTCTCAGTTTTGCATAAGCAACACAGTTACATTAATACTGTTTTTACCTCTGTGATTACCTTGTATCTAAGTCTCTGCAGGCTGCCCCATTGTTTCAGTTCTTTTGACAGACTTGCATTTTAGCTATTCAGTGCCCTCTCATAAGTAACTCCACGGGCATGAGCACAATGTTATCTATATGGCACACATGAACTAGTGCTCTCTAGCTGTGAAAAACTATCCAATGCTTTTAGATAATAGGCGGCCTTTAAGCTCTTAGAAATTAGCATATGAACCTACCTAGGTTTAGCTTTCAACAAAGAATACCAAGAGAATAAAGAAAATTTGATGATAAAAGTGTATTGGAAAGTTGTTTAAAATTGTATACCCTATCTGAATCATGAAAGTGTAATTTTCACTCAACTATCCCTTTAAAATGGTTTAGCACTGATTCCGCTTAGTTAATTAGTAAAAAAAAATAACAGGTATTTCAATAAACAAACATATATTCCTTTTTAATCTAAGAGATGAATGAAGATGTGGCTCTTCACACATTGAATGACAATTGACACACTTTAAGAGTTTGATAATGGTTTAATTAAGCAGTTCCTGTTGGAAATACCCTTCATGAAAAATACAGAAAATCTGTGATGAATCTGAGAACAATTGAGATAAAATGCTAAGGAAGCTGAAGGAGGAATGTTATTTTTAAGGTTTCAAGTCAGGAATATAATTTTCAAGATTAAGGGGGATTTTATCAACCTCTGGTCGGGGTAGTAGTGAGAGTTTCTTCATGATCTCTTTCATATAATCTGATTTTATTACATTTGAAGCTATAATGTCGATTTACAGATGTGTTAGCATGCCTCTTATTATGATATCATGATATACATGAAGCAACAATATTAACAATACCTCTTCAGTGATGGAATCCAGTGAAGATGTGGCCTCATCATAAAGAATAATGGGTGGGTTCTTTAACATTGCCCGGGCAATTGCAACACGTTGCTTCTCGCCACCTGAGAAACCCAATGAAAATACTACTGTTTAGTGTGTAATATCTCTAGTTTCATTCTACTATATTATTACATTTACACCAAAGCTTCATAAATTCCAGTCAAGTTACATTGAAAATCTCCACTTGTATACTGTGATTACTGTGTACAACTAGTAATAAAAATATAAATCACCAAGATTGATATATTTTGGGATTGTATAGCACTCACCAGCCAACAGTGGCCTTTTAATAAGTGGCTGGACAGAAAAACCAAAGCCTATCTTTCATAAGACACCTCCCCTCCTCTCTCTGATCTCTACTATATTATTTATTTAGGAAATGGAGGGGAAGATTTGTGAGTGTTAAACAGAGAAAACATAATTTATGTAAGAACTTACCTGATAAATTAATTTCTTTCATAGTGGCAAGAGTCCATGAGCTAGTGACGTATGGGATATACATTCCTACCAGGAGGGGGCAAAGTTTCCCAAACCTCAAAATGCCTATAAATACACCTCCAACCTCACTCATACCTTAGTTCACGTGTAGCCAAGAGGTGAGGTGTAAAAGAAGGAGTAAAAAGCATACAAAAAGGGGAACTGGAAAAAATAAAGTGCTTTATACTAAAAATTATAACCACAAAAAAAAGGGTGGGTCTCATGGACTCTTGTCACTATTAAAGAAATGAATTTATCAGGTAAGTTCTTACATAAATTATGTTTTCTTTCATGTAAGTGGCAAGAGTCCATGAGCTAGTGACGTATAGGATATAATACCCAAGATGTGGAAATTCACGAGTCACTAGAGAGGGAGGCATAAAATAACAGCTAAATCCACTGAGAAATTCAATCCAAAAAATAATTACGTTTTCTGAAGAACCTTTCTACCAAAGGCTGCTTTGGAAGAAGCAAACACATCAAAATGGTAAAATTTAGTAAAAGTATGCAAAGAAGACCAAGTTGCTGCTTTGCAAATTTGGTCAACTGAAGAGTCATTCTTGAAAGCCCAAGAAGTGGCAACTGATCTAGTAGAATGAGCTGTAATTCTCTGAGGCGGAGACTACCCCACCTCCAAATAAGCTTTGTGAATCAAAAGTTTCAACCAAGATGCCAGAGAAATGGCAGAGGCTTTCTGACCTTTCCTGGAGCCAGAAAAAATAACAAATAGACTAGAAGTCTTTCTGAAATCTTTAGTAGCCTCAACATAATATTTCAAAGCTCTTACCACATCCAAAGAATGTGACATTTCAAGACCTTTCAAGAATATTCTTAGGATTCACAACTTTAGGCAAAAAATAAATGAAGTCCACAAAACAGCTTTATCTTGATGGAAAATCAGATAAGGAGACTCACAAGAGAGAGCAGAAGAGATAGCCAAAAGAAATAACACTTTCCAAGAAAGTAGTTTAATATCCAAAGAATGCATAGGCTCAAAAGGAGGAGCCTGTAAAATCTTCAAAAAATTGAGAAAGAATTGAGTCTCAATTGAAAAAATTGAGACTCCAAGGAGGAGAAATAGATTTAATAACTGGTTTGATACGAATCAAAGCCTGAACAAAACAGTGAATATCAGGAAGCTTAGTAATCTTTCTATGAAATAAGACAGAAAGAGCAGAAATTAGTCCTTTCAAAGTATTTGCAGACAAACCCTTATCCAAAACATCCTGAAGAAACTGTAAAATCCTAAGAATTCTGAATGCCAAGAATAAGAGTGGAACATCATGAAATATAGGTTTTTCCAAACCCTATGATAAATCTTACTTGAAACAGACTTAAGAGCCTGTATCATAGTGTTAATTACGGAGTCAGAGAAACATTTATGACTAAGAACTAAGCGTTCAATTTCCATGCCTTAAAATTTAGAGATTTGAGATCCTGATGGAAAACTGGGCCTTGAGACAGAAGGTCTGGTCTTATAGGAAGTGACCAAGGACCGCATACCAGAACCTGTGAGGCCATGCTGGTGCTATCAGAAACACATAAGATTGTTCCATTATGATCTTTGAGATCACTCCCAGAGGTGAAAAAATGGAAGCAGGTTGGTAAAAACATGGAACTGCTAGAGCATTCATCATTTCCGCCTGAGGATCCCTGGACCTGGAGAGGTATCTGGGAAGCTTCTTGTTTAGATGAGAGGCCATCAGATCTATGTCTGGAGGACCCCACATCTGCACAATCTGATAGAACACATCTGGATGGAGAGATTACTCCCCGGATGTAGAATCTGACGGCTGAGATAATCCGCTTCCAAATTATCTACACCTGGTATATGAATCGCAGTGATTAGACAAGAATTAGATTCCACCCAAGAAAGTATTGCATCCCTTGATGATTGACATATGCCCCTGTTGTGACATTGTCTGTTTGAAACCGAA